>NC_142012.1:26630166-26930166 GCF_049901735.1 Notechis scutatus
AGAGCTGTGGCAGGACGGGATGATCTCCTGTCATTTGCTCTAGCTCCTGCCAGGGACATGAAAGGAGTCCCCAGCTATGCATCTCTGGGCAACACTGGTTCACTTGTGAATCCTTTCAACCCGGAAGCACCTCAGTACTTTTGATGTGATGGAATATGTTCTAGTGTGGTATGATTTTCTTCACTTTCTTTAAAATTGCTAATGGAATACTTTGGTTACCAATTTCTAATCTCATATTCAATTATTGTTTTTATAATATCTTTATATTATATTTCAGTAAATACAAATGAGATTGTTTCAATAAACTTTCTTCCTTGGTTTTAATGTAATCATTAAGTGGTCATATATTTTCCTCCACAATTTGTTTTACCGTAACACCCACCAATCTTGTTTTGAAGATATCATCTATCAAGATAATTAGAACTTGCAGGACATTATTCATAGACATCAATTTTTCTGGTTTGCAAGAACCATCTCAGTCCTATCAATTATTCCTGAAATATATTGAATCATTGGCATCTTAATTCAACAGCTCTGTTTTCTATCATTTAGGCTAGACTCCAGAATTTTCCTTAATTGCTTGCAATATTCTGAGCTAATGCATTCTTGTCAATTATGATTGTAACATATTTATCAAGTCCAAATTACGTTATATGATCACTAGTGAATAACTAAATAGCATTTAGTAATGATTTTGATTTGGCAAACAATTTTAAGCATCAAAACCTAATGTTAAAAGTTGTTTATAAAGCAAGTGCTTCCCATGCTTTAACTGAGAATATATAAGCTAAATGTAATATTAATAAAAATGTTGTTAGGAATTTAATTACAATTGCTAATAGAAACATTAGAAATCATATACATTTAAATCATTATATTGAGCAAGCAAATTCTGAAAGATTATATATACCAGTAGCCTTAAGAAACACTGCAAATGTTTGAAAATTCTGTGATTGTAGTTTTTATCTTTCTCATTTGATTGATATTTCACTAAACTAGTGCCTAGCAATATATATGTGACTGTAATAATGTATTGATATGAATAGCACATTGATAGATAGAATCATATGCAATTAATAAACCACTGTATTCTTTTAACAGGCATTTTTCTGATATTAGCAGCCAATGTTAGATGAAAGCATGAAATCATTTTCCCCATGTATAAATTTACAAAACATACATATTTAAGCTAAAATTTGTTTGGCTTCTGAACCATATAATTCTATTTTCAGTGCTAGAAAGTAAGAAAGAAAGAGATAGAAAATTGCCAACTTTCAAAGTTTCAAAATGAGAAAAAAAATCAGTTAATGAAAACCATGTTTCAATTTTTAGAAACACTTTTTTAAATGTACGCATACGCTTGGATGCAAATCTCCCATGTGTTTCTTTACACACTATCCCCAAACATTTGTTGTCATGTTTTATTATATTTAGCCAACAAAAAAGCAATACTTATAACAGAACATTGAGTGCTGATTGAGAATATATTTCTGGATTCTTAGAAATTGTAAGTAATTCTGTTGTGGTAAATCAGATTTGATGGAGAAATATCAGATAGGATACAAATCAAACATTATTTTATATGCAATAATGACATAATTTAGAACTTAGAAATCCTCACAACTGTTGTTCGCTTGTGAATGAATAAAATATGGATTTTTTAAAAAACAGGCAAACAAAATGGCTGCTTCTTCCAGCTCTGGGATCCAGCCAGAGCTGGATGAAGCTTCTTGGATGAGAAACAAAATGCCTTAAAAGAAAAACCAGAAAGTCCAGTTGCCTCTTGAAAAAGTACTTTTGGGACAACCATGACCTGGATGACTGAGAATCTCCATAGACATGTAATATTGGAATTTTTTTTGGCCATGCATTGAAATGTTTTTTCTAGTATTCCAGTCAACTGTTGAGCCTTGAACACTCTCAGACAAGGCCTAGGTGGTGCAATTTCCCCACCTGCCTTACTGCCTCCCTCCCTGCTGCAAAAAAAAAAAAAAAACATGTATGTTCTTTTGGCTGGCATGCACAGTGGCATATAGCAGCAAAACTGAAATTACCAAATTACCTATGCAATATATACTAAATACTGTACAAATACATTTATTCTATTTTCCTAATTATTCCCTTCAGAAGCACCTTTGTTGTCATGGAATCGTTAATCACAGTAGGCTAGGTACAAAAATCAACTGACTGAAAAGTGTGTGCATAAATTTTAATACTCATTCTAGTACTGAGGAGCATTTTAAATGCCATGCTTTCTCTTGGAGCCAATTTAAAGTAAAATGTGCTACCAGATACTAGAAGCTACAACGTAGTTGAGACTAGGAGCCCCTGGGGTTGCTGTCTCATTGGGGGCATATAAACATTTGTTAGCAACACGGTGCCATGGTGGAACTGAATTAATACCGCCATGGCATATGTCTTGGCTAGAGGGAGGGGCCTTGACACCCCCTCCTTAAATCATAAGTATCCTTACTGAGGTGTTATGAGCACAATAAAAATAATATTTCCTAAATAATAATAATATAAAAACGCATTTAGTGAATTAATGCAGTCCTAGGAACTGGTTTGAATTTGCACCATGTCCTTTTGTCAAGAAAAAGACTGTTCAGAGTAAAAGCACAAGGAAATTGTTCAAATAACAGTAGGAAACCTGGGAGGCTTGGTTTCCCTTTTCCAGGTTAGGAAGCCACATATTCCCCAGCAATGTCTGTACCCGTGCATTTGATTTATTTTGCATAAAGGAAAAGGAATTACACATGCCTGTATTTAAATTGTTATTTTTTAACTTGCTTCTTTGAAGTTGCAAGATCATTTTGATTTTCTAAACTGTTAACTGTCTCATTCAATTTTGTGTGCTGTACAAATCCAACACCTTTTCTCCTTTATATAATTCCAATTATTAATAAAGTTGTTTCACAATACTGGCCCGTGACATTCCATTTCATATCTATCCTAGAAAATGAAAAACAATTGATGAGAACTCTTTAAATATCATTTTCAAGTTAGCTATATGTCCATCTAATACAGTTGTTATTAGAGCCCAAATTTTAAACAGCATGTCATGTGTATTTTATCAAATGTTTTGCTCAGATCAGGATAAAATTCATAGCATTCCCACAAGCTACTGAAATAAGATTAGACTGATAAAATTTCATTATAAACCCATGCAGCTCTCCAGTAATCCCTATATTATTTTCAAAGTGTTTATAGATTGAACACATTATAATCTGATTAGAATCTTTCAATATAATGCTGCTAGACTGACTGCAAAGTCCCCTCTTCTAATGATTTATGGTTAAGTGGTACACCCTATTTTGTTATTTAAATTGGTTTTATGATTATTTTAACTCTGTTATGTAAGCTACCTAGGTTTGAGATGGTAAAAAAATAGTGTTCTGCAAAAGGCTTAGGTCTATCAGATTCAAGCTATGAATCTATTCTTCAAACCTAATTCTTAAAATTACCTAATTGAGTGTATATCTCATTTTTAGAGGATAAGAGTTGAGTATCTCTGTTCTTTGTGTGTTATATTTTACTCAGCATTTTTAAAAATTTAACGTTAAACATATCTGAAATCTTTTTGTATTCTTAGCATCTGTTAGTTTTATAGACCACAGTTTCTCTGATGTTCAAAGTGAGTTTGGGTTTAAAAAATTTAAGAAATTAGAAAAACATCTGTGCTGAACATCTGTGATGAAGTTAAGTATACCCGCACTAGAAAAAGGGGGAAAGACATTCCCAATCCAGGTAATTTGAATCATTATTTCCAGAGAAGACCAACAAATGATATGAACAGAAACAAGTTACCAAGGCAACTGGCCTTGACAGGGACAAAGTGAGAACAAAGGAAAGAAATGAGCTTATTAGATACCTTTAATTGTAGAAGTCTTTTTTTTAACTTTGATGTGTTTTTTTTAGCTTTGATGGGAAAGCAAGGTCTATGCCTTAATAATACGTTGCACCAATCTCTAAATCAGAATTCCCATGCATGAATCAAGACCAATGAAGTATTTTTTAAAATAATTTCTACCCACATCCCAGATCCTTTTGTTTAGAAGTAGGTCTGATTAATTTCTATTAAACCTATTCCAGATAAGGCTATGTAGAATTAAAAATGTTCAGTGTTTAAAATAAATCACTTTGCAGCATTACCGAATAGCCTAAGCTAAAATGATACAAAAGGGTAGCAAAGATTCTTTTGAGCATGTCTTTTTCTAGTGTATCTGAAATAAAAATGTTTTTCTTTAAAAAAAAAAAAAGAGAGAGAGAGAAGATTTTATACCTGCACCATTTACAATACTGCATTCTAACCACTGATGGTGTAGAGGTTAGAATGCAGTATTGCAGGCTAACTCTACCCACAGTCTGGAGTTTGATCCTGAAGGGCTCAAGGTTGATTCGGCCTTTTATTTTTCTGAAGTCCGTAAAATGTAGATCCAGATTGTTGGGGGTAATATGCTGATAATATAAATCACTCAGAGTTCTGTAAAGCATTTTGGAGTAGTATGAATGTCTAAGTGCTATTGCAATTACAAATGGAACATTGATACTTTTTAGATCTCAACATCACATTTTCTTCATTTGTAGTTTTCATTACTTTTTCATAATTAGAAATGTGTCAAAAACAATGCAGCGCTGAATTGATCTTTTCCATCTTCAGACTCAAAGGATAACTATTAGATTTTTCATAGCATTAACTCAGTCATGCAGTGCAAACATCTTGATTTGGCTGACAATTATGGTTAGGTCACTCGGAAAGCAAGAGCTGGATGCAGGCCACTGAAATTTGGTAGCCAAGTTTGCTTTCCTTTTAATTAAACTATTAAGATGAGATGGCCATTAAAGCAAAAAAATCAAGAATGAGTTTGTGCCTTGAGATATCAGTCATTTATTACTTTGTCAGTAACTTTTTCTAGTAATTTGAAGTAAGTTTTATGCATTCTTTGAGTCTTGTTTCATATTAATGTTCATCTCACTAGTTCATGTTATAGATGGAACCTCAAGCTGTAACTGGAACAGTTGGGTTTTTAGACCATACTGTTTTTTAAAGGCAGAATTTAAAACATTCTTCTCTAAGCCTAACAGAAGTAACAGAATAACAGAGTTGGAAGGGATCTTGGAGATCTTTTAGTTCAACTGTTCGCACAAGTGGATTTCCAGTCTCTTCTTAAAAGCCTACCATGATGGAGTACCCACAACTTCTGAAGGCAAACTGTTCCACTGGTTAATTGTTCTTACTGTTAGGAAATTTCTCCTTATTTCTAGGTTGCTTTTCTCCTTGATTAATTTCCATCCATTGTTTTCTGTCATAACTTGATTTGACTATCTTCTCCAATCTGCCAGGATAATTTGAAGATGTTTGCCCAGAGATTTGCCTCAGTCTTGTCTACTAGCAATTTAGGATTGCACTCTTTCTATATCTTTGGGGTATTACCCCTGGATTGAAGGCTAAAGTTCTTTCTGTGTTATGATACTAACCATACTATATATAGAAGTAGACAAAAATATATTCCACATAACTCAGATGTAAGTAAACATTTTAAGTCAATAAGCAGGGTCTCTTTAGAGTCTAATAACATATCGATTTTACAGAAGACAATGTTGAAAAAGGACTACACAATCTAAAACCATCTCTATCTATTGGACCAGACGGAATATGTGCCTACTTCTTAAAAAAGCTATCCACTGCCATAACTGAACCTCTAAGCATAACCTTTGAAAAATCTTTCAGGACCAGTTCCTTGCCAAAACTATGGTCACAAGCCACAGTCATCCCCAACTTCAAAAAGGGAGACCCCAGCCTAGTTGAAAATTACAGACCAATCTCTTCATGCTGTGTTACCTGTAAAGTCATGGAATCAATTATTAACCAATCCATCCTCCTCCACTTAGAAACAAACAACCTACTCTCTAATAAACAATTTGGTTTCAGAAAAAACTATCCTGTAATCTGCAACTCTTACACTGCAAAAACATATGGACTACACGACTCGATCAGGGCAAAACAATAGACGCAATCTACATAGACTTCTGTAAAGCCTTTGATTCAGTGGCACACAAAAAACTACTCCTAAAATTAAAATCTTATGGTATCTCTGGACACCTGCATAACTGGATAGAAGCATTCCTGTCAAATAGACAACAAATGGTCAAAATTGGGAACGTCCTATCAAATTCTGTACTTATCAACAGTGGTGTCCCCCAAGGCAGTGTTCTAGGACCAACTCTTTTCATACTCTACATAAATGACCTCTGTGATCATATTAAGAGCAACTGTGTTCTCTTCGCTGATGATGTAAAGCTTTTCAACACCACAGACAATACTGCTACCCTTCAAAAAGACCTTGAGTATGTATCAGAATGGTCAAACAAATGGCAACTTCAAATCTCAACAAATAAATGCTCTGTCCTACATACTGGCAAAAAAATCAGAAAATAAAATACAGGCTGAATAGTCAAGACCTTGTTGATGATCCAAACTCTGTCAAGGATCTTGGAGTACTCATCTCTAATGATCTAAGTGCTAGAGCCCACTGTAACTACATAGCCAAAAAGGCATTAAGAGTTGTTAACTTAATCTTACATAGCTTTTTCTCTGGTAATATTACACTACTAACTAGAGCATACAAAACATTTGCTAGACCAATACTCGAATACAGCTCATCAGTCTGGAACCCACATTATGTATCTGATATTAGCACAGTTGAGAAAGTCCAGAAATATTTCACAAGAAGAGTTCTCCACTCGTCTAACTCGTTGTAGAATACCTTATGCCATCAGACTTGAAATTCTAGACCTAGAAAACCTAGAACTATGCCACCTTCGGTCTGATCTAAGTATAGTATATAAAATCATACATTGCAATGTCCTACCTGTCAGTGAATACTTCAGCTTCAACCATAACAACACAAGAGCAAACAATAGATACAAACTCAAGGTTAATTGCACCCAACTTGATTGCAGGAAATACGACTTCAGCAACAGAGTGGTCAATGTCTGGAATACTCTACCTGACTCTGTGGTTTCTTCCCCAAACCCCAAAAACTTTAACCTTAGACTTTCTACTATTGACCTCATCTCTTTCCTAAGAGGTCTGTAGGGGGCGTGCATAAGCACACCAACATGCCTACCGTCCCTGTCCTATTGTTTCTTTTATTTTTCTTATATGTATCCATGTATTCATAACTATGTTTTTACTTATACCTATTATTTTGTAAGCAATTGAAAAACCAAATAAAATAAAATAAAATAAATAAATAAAACTAGTATCTTTACGCAATATATCAGTGTAACAGCTTAGAAAAAGAACAGGCGAATTGGAGAGAAAAGTATCACTTTCAATAGTGCCTGAAGCAGTTTTGCAATATCAAATGTTCAGTAATCATTTTTCCCCCAATCCTGGAGCAAGTTTCTGACATAAAATGCTGCACAACATTCGAAATGAAAAAAGCAATGTGAGCCTTAAGGGCTGCCAATAGGAAACTGACATCCACTGCATTACTTATGGATATTTCTTTATTAGGAATTACCATAATGTCTGTATAATTCCTTTCATTGCTGGATATTGAGCAGAATGATAGGGTTCAGTAGGGAGATGGCCTGCTATTTAACCTATGAAATAAACATATGGAATCTAGAATGTATTGATTTTGAAAGTAATTTTACTAAAAGAAAGTTTAATTAAGATAGAGGAAGAAATCTCAAACTCCAAAGAGGACAGGATTTTGACCAAATTCACTGTCAAATATGAAATGTAAACATTCTATCTTGAGTTATTTGTAAAAACAATAAAGGTGGGATATAAACTAAACAAACATACATACATTTTTGAAATGTGATAAAATGTGAAAATATATCTTTGGAGAATGGATATCAGTTTCCCAAATTAATACAATATGTTCTAAATTCATTTATTGCACTTATAAGGTTATAGAATTGTCAAATTAAAAATTGGCATCTTTGCTATGGCCGTTAGGTCAGAAAGCACTATAATAAAATATATAAATCCATAATTAATAAAACTAAAAAAGTGCTATGCAGTACAATAAAATAACAATCATACAGAAAACAAGGGCAAGTGATGCTGTTTCAGAATTATAGGAGGATTAAAAAAAATCAAATACTCTTGAAGCACAAACCATTGGAAAAGAAAAGAAGAGCTCTTAGAATTTATGTTTCCTCCAGGTTCTAAAGGAAGGAATTAAGGAATTAAGGTACAGTGATTTCTTGAGACCAACAGTGGGAGGAAAAAGGTCCAATTTGGCTGATTTTTTCAGGTATCCTTGAAAAAACTGGCAGATATAAACAACCTTATTGCTTCTTTCTGGAGTTGCTTTCAATTGATATCCTTAATTTTGTACCTGCTGCCAAAAGATCCTGGCTATGAATAATGATGCATTTGTAGCTTGCCATGATGCTTTGATTGTTTATATTTGTTTGCTGCTGCTTATCTTACGACTGTTGGTTTATTGCCAAGCAAAGTATAGATCTCATAGCCATAGAACAGGGGCCTCCATACTTGGCAACTTTAAGACTTGTGGACTTCAACTCCCAGAATTCTCTTGCTGGCTGGAGAATTCTGGGAATTGAAGTCCACAAGTCTTAAAGTTGCAAGTTTGGGGACTGCTGCCATAGAACATTTGGTCTTGGAGCTGAATGGATTTCTTGCAGTCATTTCCTCTTAGCTCAACTATCTTCACTGTGTTGTCTCAGGGGTATAAAATGAAGGTTGGCTCCCATGTGTGTCACCTTGAATTCTCACGCAAAATGGGAATGTTGCTATTGTGGCCTATGTAACCGTGAACTTCTACCAGGAAACCTATGGATTCCAGAGAGGAGAAGTACAACATCTCAAAATTACAGAGAGCTTCATTGTCTAATCAATGAAATTCTCAAAGCACTTTGAGATTGAAAAACATTAAAAGTGCACCGTTATAGTGCACTTTTGATACAATATGTTTAATTGAATGAATTCAATTTCTGGATCTGAAACATACAGTGACTGAATCAAAAGTCAGCTATCATAAATTATATTTGTACATTACCTAGTGACGAAGAAAATAAAATAAAATAAAAAGAATATGTGTGAGAGATTAATATTAATCACATTTCATATATTGTTTAAATGCAGCCAGACCTCTTTAATTGACCTGTTTAAATTTCTGTGAACCTAGCCTAAAACTAATAATTCCCTGCCAATTCAATGACTGCTGGTATCAAGGGGTAGTTCCCAATTGTGAATCTGCAGCGATATCCAAAATGGGCTTCATTTCAATCTCCATGGAATGCCTTCACTGTATGTGCCTATATTGCGTCTGGATTCAGTGATAGCCTTTTCTCCCTTATCTAGACCCCCTACAATTAAGTAACTTTCAAGGGTGCTGATTTGTTTTTTTCAAATTAGAACAATAGAACGAAGTTATGTTAGCATGCTGATACCAGAATCCTATTTCAAAATGTCAAATAACATAACTAGCAGTTTTTAAAAATAGATGTTAGAATAATATAAAATACAGGATAAATACCCCAGGATATCACAGTCTTAGGTGTAAAACAATAGTTCCCTGGAATCATCATTTGAGTGATGTTATTAGAAAGGACTAGAACCATTGCAAAATAGTGTCAATAAGGCCTGTAGAATTGTCTTGGTCAATAGAAAATTGCAAAGAAATCAGAAGAACCAGTAGATTCAAATAGTTTCTGACATTAATCATTCTAACATTAATCACTTACCAAGACAATTCAAAAAGTCTAAGTATAATTGGGTGAGATCCCATTCAAATGCCTATAGAAATTTAATTTTAATATAATTTTACCATTAGGTAAAATAACTTCACTTGTTAATCAAGAACTACCTATAATGTATTTGCCATCACTTCAAAGGTTTATGGTACTACCAGTCTATAATTGACTGGACAATGATTTATCCTTGAAAAAAATTTACAACCACTTCCTAAACTTTGTGGTCACAGCTAAAAAAAATTAAGATAATTAACTATGGTTTAATTATGTCACTTTATTGTTTTAGAAATCTATCAAAGCTGGGTAGCTAATATACATTTAAATAAATAAATAAATCCAAATTCAAATAGTTAAGAATCATCTAGAATCAACCTATGCAGTTGGAGTGTCATCTACTGGATATTTTAAATCTCTCAGGATTCACTGTTGGTTAAAGATGTATGCATGAGCAATGGATAGATGTTTTTATTGTTGCTTAGAAAGCCAAGAAAAATAAATATTTTAACTAAATGTTAGGATGAGATGCATGATACTTTTAGCTGATGGCCCGGAGGATGTGGAGCTCTCCTTCATTGAGATTTTGACGCAGATGGTGATTGATCTCCTATCGATACTGTTGTGATATCAGATTGGGAAGTTTGACTTGATGATCTTTTAAGTTGTATCTTAAATTGAACTTTAATGGAAATAAATTGATAAGAGCCTGACTACATGTAGAAGTATCTCCTTATGGTTTCCTTCAAGCACTGCGAAAACGTGAACCTATAATACACCCTATAAGTTCAGTGGTAGCTAACCTTTTCAGCACCAAGTGCCCAAAGCATGCACGCCTCCACAAAATACAACGTATGTGCATGCAGGCCTCACGCATGCGTCCCCACCCCTCCACATGTACCCATGACCCCCACATGTGTGCCCCAGCCCCTCACATGCACAACATCGCATGTGCATCCCACCCCCTCCGTGCATGCATGACCCCTATGCGCACCCCACCCCCATGCATGCATGGCAGAGACCCGAAGACCAGCTGGCTGGCAGGAGGCACGCGTATGCATTCATGGCAGAGCTGAGCCAGGGCAACAGCTCGCATGTCCAGAGGGAAGTCTCTGCATGCCACCTCTGGCATGCGTGCCATAGGCTCGCCATCACACTCTATATCTTCATCCTTTAGTTTCGGTCCTTAGCCATTTTCTATGGCTCACCTCACCTCAAACTTTATCTGGAAAATAAATAGAAAAGGTTTGAATATTTTTCATGTTTATTTTTAGATTCATTTACAAAGAGATATTCCCAAGATAGGCAACTGTGTCTCCTCAGGATGAAAATAGCCCTATTAGTGCTGGCTTATTGTGCATTCAGTGGTACATAAATCCATACTCAGAACAAAAGGGCAATTTATTTGTGTAGCATTGTCTGTTCACATCTCCGTAACATATTCAGCTAAGTTTCCAGGTGATGTCCTTTAAGATTAATCTTTGAACAAGAAATAGTTTGCTCAATGTAACAGAACTATTTCTTTCTATAATTTATTCTAAAAACAGCACCCATACTGAAATAAAACAGTGTTTGGTTCCGTGAATGTGATCATGTTAATGTTAACATATAATTGAAAAAGATAATTGAAAAAGAAAAAAGAAACATTGGAGATCTCCTGATCTTTAAGTTGCTTTGAATCCACATTCAGTTGCACATACTGTCTTCTGGATATGCTTCCTGGGGAAACGGTTTTATTGCACCTCTGGTCTGTAAGCTCTTTAAATCACCTTGCCACCATGTTCACTGCCCAAAAAATGTTGGTTGGACAATATTGTTTTTAGAGCAATTACCCTGAGAAAATTTCTTAAAGTAGTGGGCCAGAGTATCAGTGGCATTAAGTGACTGACAAGGATTCAGGATCAAGAAGGAAAGGAAAGGAAAGGAAAGGAAAGGAAAGGAAAGGAAAGGAAAGGAAAGGAAAGGAAGAAAGCTCTGCTTTAGGCAGTTCTGTTAAGCAAACTGATAGGTCTAGAACTTCATAAGGAGTAGGCTAAATTAACCATAGGATCCTTTGCTTTTACCAATTGCTAAGCCATTTGAATGGGCCCCTAAAATATCTAAATCCATCTAGCTTTATCTTATAATTTCTCTTGCATTTAGTAAAGATAATTTGTGTATATCCTTCAGGTAACTTTCTTAATTTATTCAGTGAATATTTCAGCTAATGAAATGGAAACAAATGTTTTAAAACAGGCAATTAATCGTGTTTAGAGATTTATGTTTCATGAACTTATTATTCTACTACTTCTTCTGAACAGACAGACATAGTTGATCTTCAGATGATTATTCACATTTTGTTGGAAGCAACTATTTGAAGAAAATATTCTGGTCCATTGCAAAATCTATATCTCCAAATATACATAACATGAATCCCTAAATTTGACAATAAACTTAAATTCAACTTTACAAACACAGAACTTGAAACATCTTGGATATTACTAGGTGCAGATTTAAGATGTATGTCATTACTTGAAGTAATAATAATGAAACTAAAGCTAAAGTAGTTTAGAAGCGTCATTGGAGAAGACCCTAATGTGTTTTTTTTAAAAAAAACTCAAGGTAATTGAAAAAGAGACTGACAAAAAGCAAGAGGCCAAGTTCTATGACTGGTGACAAAAACATGACCTTATATTCTGTCCTCACTACACGTTAGTCTGTGTGCAGCTCGACATGCAGTTAAGAATCATCACCACTCAGCTCCCTGCCAGCCCGCATTTCGTCCCTGCTCGGATTCTCCGCAGTTGCTGGGGCTCGCGGCTGCCAGGAGGTGTGGGAGGCAACCAGGAAGCCTGAGGCTATGCCGCCCGCATTGCCTCTCTGGGCCGAGCATTTTAGTCAAGTGCAGGCCGCTGCTGTGAGAACAGTGCAAGCTCCATGGGCTGGAAGGTAAGGCTGGTAGCAGGAAAGGAAGATCTGCTCTGGCGAGGCTTGACTTGCACCATTCCCACAGTGGCGGCCTTCACTCAGTCAGAGCGAGAAGGCCAGCAGGTGGCAAAGGGAAGGGGTGGCAGGCAAAGGGGTGATGTGGGTGGCATAGCGTCATGCTCCCTGGTCACCCCCCAACCCGCCCCTAGCAGGCAAGGCCCAGGAGCTGCAGAAAATCCAGGCGGGGGATGAGATGCAGTATCCAGGCTGGTGGGAACCTGAGTGGCGATGGGTCAGCCCAGGCTCGCCTTCCTCTCTGCCATCAGCAAGCCAGGTAAGCTGGAGGCTGGGGACGGGTGGGGGGGGGAAGCTTGCTAGGTCATGAGTGCCGCATGGGATGGAGCCGCAGTGCTGGCGGCTAAGCAAGCCAGACAGGGACGTGTTGTGGTTAGCCGGCAGCAGGTGTGGACGGCTGAGGAGAGCGAGGACTCAGCTGAGGGCCCAGGACCATTAGGATGGACTGCTGCCTTCAGAGATTGTGGGGGCTGACAGAAGTGATGAGGAGGTTCCTGAGGAGCCTGTGCCAAGTGCGCGTGCACTCAGGATTGCTCAGAGGAAAGAGCAGCTGCAACAGCATGGGCGACTCAGGAGTAAGGCTGCAAGGTAATGGCCCCTCCTTCAAGAAGATAAAAGCCAGCTGTGAACGAACGTACTTTGCAGAAGGCAAAGACGTTTTGAAACTCCAGCCTCGTGGACTCGTATCCTGAGTTTGTATTTGAAGATTCTTGTACTGCAAATTATTTCTTGTCTGTTATCTTTTGGCAAGGCTTGCACAGTTTGGCAAGGCTTGTGCTTATCACAGCTATTTATTTTGCAAAAGCATTACAAGGTTTCTGTTCTATTTGGATTGAGTTTGATTTGTTAGAAAAGGGCATGGGTCAGAACAGGACAGTTGTGGGGGAAGCTAGCTAGGCTATGAGTGCTGAGGGCAGCAGCAGCAGGTGATGGCGGCCTAGGCCGGCCCGGGAGTCAGGATTCAACCGGGGCTTGTGGCGGTGGTGGTGGCAAGGGCGAGGGCGGCAGCGGTAGCGCAGTAGTGGCAGCCTAGGCTGTACCAGGAGTCGGGACTCAACTGGGACTGGCAGCAGCAGTGGCATGTAGGCGATTGGGGCTTGTAGAGTTTCACTCACCTAGGGAGATCATGGTGGAAGGCAGACAGAGATGGATGGTGGGCAGGCAGGTGGGGACTTCAGGCAGCGATGGCGCATGGCCGAGATAAGGACAGGTGGGGTGGGGCAGGGCGGGGGTGGGAAGAATGCAGTCAGCAATTATTGCGCATGTGTGCAATGTTGCGCGTGTGCAATAAGGACTGACTGGGCAGGCGGAGAAGTGGGCAGAGAGAGGTGGGGGCAGCCAGGGGCCTGATTTATCATTTCTTCGAACTACCAAGAATCATAACAACCGGTTCTATTGAACCGATCCAAACTGGTAGAATCCCACCCCTGTCTCAACAGCTCTGACAACTTTCCCAATTTAAAATTGAAAGTAAAAAAAAGATGAAACTGCTGCCCCATGTTGGAGAAAAATTTCCTAAGTTAAGTTTTTTGGTATGCTCATTTCTGAATCTAAGCATAAGTCAAGCTTATTTTTCTTCTGCTTCTTTCGGTTAAAGGATGTATAAGGCATTGGACAAGAAAGCTGTGGATGTTGACATATATAGGTCACATTCAATTTAAGTTGCTTCAACGTTATGTATCCATAACTGTTGAGTCAGAAATCTAGAAGTAGGATTTAAGGAACAAGTTTAACTTTCAAGATTTTAATGTATTTTCCTACCCAATACCAGTAGAGGTCACTGCTTGACCAACAGAGAGCCTACAGAAGACCAAAGTTCTGATATTACTAAATCTTAAGAAAGTGGGTGTTTCTCTGAACAGGAGTACAATGATGTGATATATCCAGTTTGAACAGTCAATTTAATGTACAATGTCCCTTAAACATTTACCTTGATTTTCCTTTTGAACTCCTAGAACAGAATATAATCATCACATTGCAGAGAGTATTGTCCTCCCTTGAAAACTGATGAAAGAAAGGAAGAAATCAAGGACACAACTCTCGAAGGACTTTTCTCCACTGCTGAGCTAGCTTTTCTTGAACTGATAGAAAACTATACAAGCACAGGTCTCTCATTTTGGATTCCTAAGTCTTTTTTTAAAATAATTCCTTAATGAGTAGTGGTGTTCTGATCCTGCAACTTCAGAGCACAGAGCCTATGTTTAACTTTCCCGTTTGAACATCACCTATAAGTGGGAAAGCCTCCATCGATCATTACAATGAAATGGGCATGGGATGAAATCTGAAGCTTTGAGCTTCGGTGCCTTTTCTGCTGATAAATAAAGATTGAATACTTCTACCCACCCACCAGCCCAAACACAGACAAACACATCACTCACAAGAAAAGTAGGAAAATGTAGCACTTGCACCATTATGTAATTTTACTTTATGCAGCAACAGCAACAGCAGCTGCAGCCTTACATCGGTATTTTCAAGGTAAGTTTTAAACTATTGCAATTCGGCTAGTTGCCCTGTCTGCATTTACCATATAGTATAAAAAACAGGGATAAGGGCCACATATGAAGATGGGCAGGGCAGATCTCTGAATGCAGTTTTGGGCGTTGATGTAATTTTTAGAAGAGTTAGAAATTATTAGAAGTATGTCATGCATATAATATATGAAGAGAGGAAGGAAAGGAAAAAAAGAAGGAAAGAAGGATGGGAGCCAGAAAAGAGATTGAAGATTATAAATGTGAAGCCAATTGGTAATGTGTAGGTGGACAAGGAAAAAAGAATAAGGAAAGTTGTGAAAATCATAAACTGTAACCAGCTTGTTAGATATAGGCATAGAGGTATTGTGTGTATGGTGAAAAGGAACTGTAGCTAATTATTGACTACAATAATCTACTTTTGTTAATTATTAACACAAGTATTCTACTGATACAATGAAGGGCATAAATCATTTGTGACAGAGTGTGATGAAGGAAGTGAACAGGTCTAGGGAGAAATAGTAAGATCTTGAAGTTCATGGACATTGCTTCTGGTTTTGAAGAACATTATCTGTGCCATTGGAAGAACTGAAGACAGTTCTTTGCTTGTAGTTGCAGCAAAGAGCTGTGTGGCAACCAGGAAAGTTTGTTTTTATTCATTTATCTGATTTGTCAATTGCTTAGAAGATAATAGGCATAAGAATAAACATAAGTATGAATACAAGAAATAGGTACGAATAACGGGGACAATAGGACAGGGACAGTAGGCACGATTGTGCACTTATGCATGCCCCTTACAGACCTCTTAGGAATAGGGTGAGGTCAATAGTGGATAGTTTGAGGTTAAAGGAATGGGGGTTTGAGGATGTAACTACAGAGTCAGGTAGTGCATTCCAAGCATTGACCACTCTACTTCCTGAAAAGTACGTACTTCCTGAAATCAAGTTTGGAGTGGTTCACATTGAGTTTGTATACGTTGTGTGCTCTGGTATTGTTGTGGTTGAAGATGAAGTAGTCATTGAGTGGTAGGACATTGTAATAGATAATTTTATGTACTGCGCTTAGGTCCAACCATAGGCAGCATAATTATAGGTGGTCCGAGCCCAAAATTTCAAGTCTGGTGGTGTAGGGTATTTTGTTGTGAGCAGAGGAGTGTAGTACTCTTCTCGTGAAATACATGAGTTACATGTGTTGTATCTGTTCTGCTTATTTAAGTAGAACATTGCTGAGGAGGGTTATTCATTGTTTTAAAGGGCAAGAGGGTAAAAATAATTGGATCTGTTTTTTAATTACTATTAAACCTGTATACTACTAAATCAGATAGGCTCTCAACAACTTACAAGATAAAATAGAAGCAAACATTTACTGGCAAGAATTGTTACAATTTATGGTCTTTAAGCTATGAGGTACCAAAAAATCTCTTCCATGCTAGCCAACTTCAATATAAAAGTAAACTTTGGTATAAAGGTCTAAGCCAGGGGTCTTCAAACTTGACAGCTTTAAGACTTGTGGACTTCAACTGCCTGAGCAGGTTCTCTTTATAAAATGATGAGTGGAATGAATGGGGCTCATATTGGGGCCGAAATGGGCAGAAGAATTTACATAAGATGCAGGAGATGTAGTGTTATCTTTGGGACATCCCCATATTCTAGAATACCCTCTTCCCAGAAATATACCCAGTCCTTATGCTCTGGATACAAAAAAGTTGTGAAGATTATTTTATTCAGTAGTGTTTTTTTGTCCCTTACAATATTATGCGTTTCTTTCAATGTTTTTTTTATATTTGTTAGTTTCTTCCTATCTACCTTCAGAATCTTGTAAGAGTCAAGGATCTTGGAGTACTCATCTCTAATGACCTAAGTACTAGAACCCACTGTAACTACATAGCCAAAAAGGCGTTAAGAGTTGTTAACCTAATCTTATATAGCTTGGTAATATTACACTACTAACTAGAGCATACAAAACATTTGCTAGACCAATACTCGAATACAGCTCATCAGTCTGGAACCCACATTACGTATCTGATATTAACATAGTTGAGAAAGTCCAGAAATATTTCACAAGAAGAGTTCTCCACTCCTCTACTCGTTGCAGAATACCTTATGCCACCAGACTTGAAATTCTAGACCTACAAAACATAGAACTATGCCGCCTTCGGTCCGATCTAAGTATAGTATATAAAATCATACATTGCAATGTCCTACCTGTCAATGAATACTTCAGCTTCAACCATAACAACACAAGAGCACACAATAGATACAAACTCAAGGTTAACTGCACCAAACTTGATTGCAGGAAATACGACTTCAGCAACAGAGTGGTCAATGTCTGGAATACTCTACCTGACTCTGTAGTTTCTTCCCCAAACCCCAAAAACTTTAAACTTAGACTGTCTACTATTGACCTCACCCCTTTCCTAAGAGGTCTGTAGGGGGCGTGCATAAGTGCACCAACGTGCCTATCGTCCCTGTCCTATTGTTTCTTTTATTTTTTTATTTTTCTTATATGTATCCATGTATTCATAATTATGTTTTTACTTATACCTATTACCTACGAGGGCCACACAAGATGCTACCACCACACCTCCATGTAGAACGCAGACTCACACCCACACAGATGATGAGACATGACCATGGACCAGAAGCCGTACCGCAGCTGTATCACTACCCGCTTCAAACCCCTCCGACCCATACATGAAGCGAACGGACACCCACCATGAAGATGTGGCACGACCACGAAGCCAAACAACAGGATCACAGCTCACCAGCTCAAATCCCCTGGCAACTAAGACTAACCTGAGCACAACCAAGCCCCCACCTGAACAGAATACACCCCCAGCCAATCAGAACACAGCCAAACCCCAACCAATCAGAACACAGCCAAACCCCAACCAATCAGAACACAGCCAAACCCCCAACCAATGAGAACAGCCCCCACCCAATCAGAACACAGCCAAGCCACCACCCAATCAAGTCACACCCCCACTAGCAGTTAAAAGGAAGAAGCAGCTGCAAGCTCACATTACTCCGAGAAGCACAAAGCCAAAGACACAAGCCTGAAGATGATGAATGAGATTTCATCAAAACGTTGCCAAGATACTTCCAATTTTACGCAGGAGAAAACCTGAATAACCAAAGATCCACATACAAATACCCGCGAAAACCTCAGAATATATATACATATACATATCCATGTACATGTACATGTACATGTACATGTGTATGTGTATGTATATGTATATGTATATACATATACATATACATATACATATACATATACATATACATATACATATCTACATCTACATCTACATCTACATCTACATAGAGATTCTGCTGAAACGTTGCTACAACTTTAAAAGCACAACTACAATGACGTGGGAAAATACCCGAACAAAGCTGAATTCCATATATATATATATGTGTGTGTGTGTGTGTGTGTGTGTGTGTGTGTGTGTGTGTGTGTGTGTGTGTGTGTGTGTGTGTGTGTGTGTTAATCACTGTTTAAAGTTACAAAGTTGATGCTATATGGAACAAAACTGTGACTGAATCTAGATGTTCTCCTTTGGATCTCACGAAGCCTCCTTGTTGAGTTAATTCCCCGTTAGGAGAATGAGCGCATACAGGGAGACGTATTGAGAGTAGTGTTTGAATAATACACACACAGCACACAGATACACTGTATAGTAAATGTAGGTTTTTTACTTTCAATAAAGGTTTAAACAAAGTTCAAACACAGTCCAAAGTCATTCACAGGTAAGTCAGTCAGTTTTCAGTCCAGGGATAATCCAATAACAAAGTCAAGTGTCACAGACAGTTCAGTATCAGACTTACATCAAATCTAGGAATAGCAGTCAATTAAGAGGAACGGCAAAACTCTCCAACAGAAGGAAACAGAGACTCACTCACACTCTCTTCTGAGACTAAGACTAAGACTAAACAACCCAGGTTTCTGGCTCCATCTTATGGCCGTTTTAGAAACCACACCCAACTACAGTTTTGCATTTTCTTAAAGATACAGTTTTAAAATGTCTATCCTGGTTTATATATTTCCAACCCAAATTACTGTTAGGTGACTTATATTCCTAACACTCCTCCAAGAAAGTAACAAGGAAAACAGGTCATGAAGTGGCTATGTAGCGTCCCAGACAATACTGCAGACTCTGCTCAAGCATCGCTTATATGCCATGTCCTGGATAGAAGGAAGTGAACTACCAATTATCTTTTCTGCCATCCTCACCACTCTCTGCACCGCCTTCCTGTCTGAAGCAAGAATGCTTCCAAACCAGACAGTAATGCAATATGACAGGATGGTCTCGATCATCCTTCTATAGAAAGTAGTAGGGACAGGGGAAGGAAGATGAACTTTTATCATGTGACACAAAAAATGTAAATGCTGCTGAATTCACTTCACCAGTGTCTCACTGTTGAGCATTTTCCTAAAGCACCTGAATGAGCATCAAAGGATAAAGGTATCACTCTGAAGGGCATTGTTGGTTGCAGTGAAGTTTCTTTGGGATCTTTATTCTGTTGATTCAGTGTCTTTTCAGATCAAATGAATGATAGGAGGCAAATCTGTCAGCAGTTTTGAAACTTCATCTTTATTACCCTTTGCCTCATGACAAAACAATTATGTCCAGTAGATTGTTTGTCTTTTGACCAATGAAATGTTTTGCCCTTTCCTACTGGAGAAAAGCAGTTCATTATTCTGCTGAAATCCATTGTCCTTTTGAATGACAGTGTAGTACAGGGATTAAAGTGTTGAAGCAAAGGAGGTAGACTAAGGTTCAAGTTTATTCTCAACTATAGAAATCTAACGTATATTCACGGTCCCATTGCTAAAATTAGGCCATTTTATGAGACTCTGAAGATGTGCCTTTTTGGTAGCTGCCCCTATACCTGCCTCTGAGATCCACGCAGCCCCAACCTTGCATTTAGGAAAGCCATAAAAGGTGTTTCCTTTTTCACCAAGCTCCAGAGCAAGGTGATTTGTACCTCACAGATATTGGAATATTATTTTAATATTTTTAAGATGCTTTCCATTTTCAATACAGGATATATATATATATATATAATTTGCATATGCTGCTGATAGCGGCCTTTGCAATTTAGCTATCTAGTTTAAAGATCCCTAGGCAATTAACAATTGATAACCAGCTCAAATGGCACACCTGATATCTGTTTCTCTTAGAGGCATATTCCTATATTGCCAGCATCTATGGTTTCTCTTAACAGTCTCAGCTCCAGTGAAGACTAGTTCTAAATCAAAAGCAGAGGCAGAAATATCAGCAATGGGAAGATGGAACAGGAAAGATATGGATATTTTTTAAAAACTGCAAAAAGAAAAACACATTTTATTACGGATATTTCAGTACTTGAATTCTCTTATAAAGATTGTGTATTTCCACCACTTCTAAACATTTCTTAAAATAATTGTGCTGGAAATGGTTTTGATAATTAAGAGGAAAAAATTACTTGGAGTTCAATGAACCTTTATAGTAATGTAAATATGGAAGAATAACTTTGATTTCTTAAGGGATTTTTTTTTTTTTTTGCTCCAAAACACATGCCACTCTAAGTGCAACAAAGAAGCCCCTACAAAGACTTTTTCTTAGAAAACTTACAAAACAGATGAACCTTGACTTATGACCAGTAAGTCAGTGACTGTACAAAGTTACAAAGACATGCCCCCAAAACTATTTATGACCTGATTTTGAAGTTACAATGGACACACCTTCTCTGTGGTTACGTGACTTCATTTTGGCAACCAGCTCATCTTCTTGGCTGCTTTCAGTGTCCTATGGGCAGGTGACCATGATGTTTGGTGTATTTGGCCAATTTGCAGCATTTAGTTCTGATTTTCAGCAAAAAATGGCCATTGGGTAGGTAGAAATTGATAGAGTTCACATTCCTTGTCTGATTTAGCTGCAGGATTAATTCTTCATGTTATAAAAAAGATCAGTTCTCAGATTAATTATTTCAATGCTTGACACTAGGATGCCCCTAGGCTTATCCAGGTCTTTAGTTTCATCTGATAATAAAAAGGCATCCAAAGGACATAATAATGACATAATATAAGAATATAATATACAAGTATTACATAAGAAACAGGTGGCAGCCATTTTCTGACAAATGACATCAGAAAAGAATAAGACTGAAATATGTTAAGTCATTTTGGGCACCTTTCAGAAGTGGATGTGGATAAAAGCATGGCAAATGATCTGCTATCCATTCATACCATTTGCACTCACCAAATCCGCCTTAAGTCAGCAAGTTTGAATTGACTTTTTTAGGCATTTATTTGGCTTGAGCAGTGGAAGTGGGAACCAGAGACATCTTGCTTCCATTCCCATGCTTAGATGCCCCCCCTCCCCCAAATTAGTATCCAAATCAGCGATTCAGGGCAGCTTGGGAAGGTTTAATGTAGAAACCCGTCCTTTATATTGAAAGAAAAAAAGGCAAGTAAATATCACTAAATTTAGCGAATTCCTGGGAAAGTGGAAGGATAACTTCAGGTTTCAGGGGTCGCAAATAGAAGGTGGCACCATCATCAAAGCCAAGTGAGTAAGTATTGCTATACTTCCACCCCAGTGGTGTGCTGCATACAATCTATATTTGGTGAGGATGGTCTGGCAGTTACATCAGCTTTGTCTCTTTGGAGAGTGTGCAAGCAATTTCCCCAAGGAATCAAACTTTTGAAATTAAAGAGCTTCAAGGTAATAAATACTCCTCAGAAAAAGAGGTGTCTCTGTGTTTGTGTGTGTAAGTCCACAAATCTCTTCCCGGAAAAATTAGCACCCTTATTAAATCTGGCATGTTGTATGGAAGATGATCATTTGTTTGAATTCTTCATTTTTTGCTATATTGTCTATTTTCCTCATAAACAGCTAGTATTTCTTGCCAATAGTCCAGCGCGTGATTGTTGCTACTTTGTCATGCCATTGTTAGTAGTCAAGCTGTGTGAACATTTATCAGCTAGTTTTGATCTGCTGTTTTTCTAGTTTCTGTGTAGAGTTAGCATTTGCTATTGTTTTCTCATTTCTGGCTACATACACATTTTGTCTTGTTATAGCCAGAATTAGCCCCTGTGTCTCTTTCTTCATTTTTCCTTCTCTTAATCATTGCTAGATCTTGTTATCTGCTTTGCCTGATAGGTTAGTCCTGGCCATGTAATACTTGCCTCGCCCTGTCTCTAAGAAAATATTTCTTATTTTATTTTGCTTCTTCTTTTTCCTTTCTTCTTCTTCCGTGGATTTCAAATAGTAACTGAAAGAACTAGTTTTGTAATTGATGTAAAATATTGATTAATTAATTCATTAAATATATCTGTGCTGGATCAATCATGTGCTTTTAACCTGGAGAGTGTCTATATACCTTAGGATGCAAACAAAGTATTCTGATTTCTTATTATATATATTTAGATGAAAAAATTAATAAGATTTTGTTCCTTTATATATTTTTTGTATATTTTTGTTAATTATGGAATGCAGCATTATATAGAAACATCTACTTCATTTTATAATTCATACTTGAAACAAAAAAAGTTAAATCAGATGAAATACAAGACTATATTAGTATGTGAGGAAATATTCCTCTTGAATGAATTATCTTTAGCCAGTAAGTGAATCTGCAAATATGGAACCCAGGAATAAGGATTGCCTATACCATTTTATTCAGTTTTGAACGTAAAATTAGACCATTGAATCATATTGTCTTACTTTGCCTCTCCATCAATATAAGACCACCTCATAGGCTGACACATTTAATTAAACAACTTTAAAATTCCTTATAAGAATACAACATTATTTTTGCTACTGATATAGTTCTCTTCCAACATGGACAAGTGCTAAATTTTTGGAATACAGTTATCTCTGAAGTTTAGTTTTGTCTAAGCACCTAATTCACAACAATATTGTCTGTAACCAAAAATCTCTAACCCACAGCGTTGTACAGTATTGTATTTCCATGACAGTTAACATTCTTTAAACATTTGCAAGGAGCCCAATATATCCCCAAAATACAACCAAGTTGTTAGATAATAAAAGCATATTTCACATTTTTTCAAAACTTTGTTATTTATTTGTATTCTATGATTCTGTATTCCAAATTACTTATTTGCAATCCAAGTTCCTTTGAGTAACCCCTGCCCTATAGTCAGCAACAACTAAAAGAATAAAATCCACAGGGACTCCTTTACCTTTATCCTTTATGCCAGGGGTCACCAACCTTTTGGACCTCAGGTACTACCAAACTCATAATTTTAAATCCCGCAGACCAGAGACCCTGGGAAAATCCCCCCAAAAATCTGTAGGAAAATTCCCCACCCCATTTTTCTACCAATCTATCATTCTTTATTTGGGATCGCAGGATACCGTCTCCAGCTCTCTGTTCTCGGGGGGTGGGGGGAAGAGAGACTTTTGGCTTCATGCAAGGAAAGCAGCAGAAACAGCAGAAGTCTTTCCTTCTCTTCCCCAAACTTCACCAGAAATGAGTCTTTGTCAGCACAGCCTCTTGGAGCAGGATGCCTTGCAGGTTCCCAAAGACTCATTTCTGGTGGAATTTGCGTGCAGCTAAAAGCAGAAGAAGAAAGAAGTGGAAAGAAGCAGCCCGGTGGCCAGGCGAGGTGTAGTCATGCCTAAGGCAGGACTACAACTCACAGTGCCCTGGTTTCTAGGCCAGCACCTTAATCACTACACCAAACCAGCTCTCTTTAGCATATTCACTGGGTTCTCAGGAAATCCAATTTTGGGAGTCAGTCTAAAATACATTTTCATCTATATATCTGTATGTTTAGTAAATGAAAATGGAAATTCTCTGGTGTGATTATCTTATGATTAGCCATGTATCATACTCTATGCTGCACATATTTATATTTTTTCTTTTTTCCAAATAGCTTTTACAACAGCAGTGCTTATATAGTTTTTATATGCTTTTTTATAATGTATGTATAAAATAATCCTGTTTTTAGAATGTCAAGTTTTATTTGTCTACACTGAAGGTCAAGGCAAGCATGCAACCAGGCACTGGTAGCCGGCACTACCACAATGCACTTTATTCAAACATTTCTACCAAAGAAAATAAATAATAGAACTCATTGTTTACACACTGCCTGGCCTTTCTATAACAATTGTCCCCTTTCTTCCTAAAGACTTTTACTTGCTCTATTATTTTGGCCATTAATAAAGACCTTATCCAGGTTTGACCAGATTATGAGCACCTTTGGTATTAAATATATCATAGCCATCTTGGCATATTTAGAATTTGAATTTCTGGCAAAATTAGAACAATGCCCCCTAACCTGCTACAATGAAGTAGCAGGAACTGATGCAGATACTTGAATGCACTTAATACGCCTCCAACCAATGAAATGTTCACATTTTAAAAGTTGAATAACAAGTAAACTGCGAAAGGGAGAAAAATTTGTAGCAGGGGTGGAAGAGTCCTCCTAGTTTGGCAAGAATTTCTTCATAATAGAAATTTCTACATAATAAAGTTTTATTTCCTTCCAGACAGATTACTACAATGACCACTAATACCAATGTATTTAAATTTATATAGCTATCGATCTCCTAATTTTGGGGAGCAACAAAAGCAAAAATAGCAATAGTAACCACCACCCCTACAGAGAAACATAACATAAACGTGTAAAAAAAGAACTGAGTTCAACCTCTGATTTTTCTATTGAAAGCAAATTATTTTCAGCATTTCTATTCAGAGGTCTCTCATTCTGGAATGTTTCCTAGTCTTAAAGTTTTATCTTTAATGGAAATAAAATCTCAGATAGCACCATGTGTACCTCCTGGAACTTTAAAAGAGAAAATGGGGACATGTGTACAATGAATAAATGAACCTTGGGATACTTTGGAAAAAGAAAGCCCTAAAAAAGAAAGCCTTAAAAGACTAAAAGCAGGGTAGCCCAGCTTGAGGCATTCCAGACAAGATAGAATTTTGGGAGTTTAATGATACTCATGTTGCTTCCCTAAAAGCTTCTATACATGTAGTAATGATAAAAGCAGATACTTTGATAAATAGTATTTTTGGAAGATTGGGGCTAGCATTCTGGAGAAATTCATTTCCAGTTTTCTTATTTCCAATTCTCTTAGGCAGATCATCTCTAAGTCTCGCTCATCACAAGCTGCTCTCTCTAGGTTCACTCTTACATTTTCAAAACCAACCTTTCTTAAGCAGTTAGAAATAAGCTTCCGTTCCCTGAAATCCAAAGTTACAAAAATGTGCAAGCATTTAATTTCTACAGATCTTTTGATCAGATATTTGTGACATACTGTTGCAAAAAAGCAATTGGACAAAAAGAAGTACAGGTAGTTTTCCTTTAACAACCACAATTAACTCAGTCATTAAGTGAGTTAATAAGTGGTCACTAAGTGAAACGGTCACTGTGCTTATGATTTTACTTCCGCTTTTCTTTGATTTACAGACTTATAAAGGTCATAAATGCAAAAATTGGTTGAAAGTTGCTAAATTATTTTTTTCACCACTGTAAATGTAAAGGATCTAAATGAGACAGCCACTAATGAAGACTATCTGTGGGATAGCAGTCAATTATGGTTTATTCGTGGCTGTAAAAACAACAGCAATGTGGGACAAGGGAGGAGCTGAAAGGTAGGTGTCCATGATGGAAGATACTCTGTTGATAGCTAAGTGCTAAACTGCATAGGCTATATATGTTATCACAACTACCTTAAATTGTATTCATAAGAAACTGCAAGTCAACACAATGCTTCAGATATATTTGTGATAAACCTCTCTAGCCATAATGTTTACACTAGTCACAAATTTTAGGTCAATCTCAGGAACAGCCCAATAAACAGCATATAAGATGGTGAAGGCCCAGTTAGACTAGCCATAAGTACTGAGGGTTTCCTTGATGTGGTTTAGCTTTTTTTTTCTTTTACTTCTTTACTGGTAAGTAATCTTTCAGCCCAGTGAGGTAGAGTTCTGATCCCTCCCATTTTGTGCTACATTGGGTGGTGAGAATCAAAATATAAATGCTGATCTGAGTGTGGGACTTTTCTGTAAACTTCAGTGTTAAGGCTTCTGTTTTCCTTAATGTGCACCACACAGTCCAGGAAAGCCAGGCTGTTTTTCTTAACATCTTCCCCTTTGAACTTAGAGTATCTGTCTACAGAGTTGATGTGTTTGGTGAAAGTTTCTACCTGTTGTGTTTTAATCTTGACCGAAGTATCGTTCACATACCTATAACAGTGAATGGGTGGAAATTATGTAAAGGGCTTTGGTTTCTTCCTCTTCCATGTAGAGATTGGCCACAATGAGGGACACAGGCAAACCCATGTCACAGCTGTGTTTTAGTATGTGGAAACTTTCACTGTTTTTTAAAAAGATAGTGGTCAGTTAGAAATCCTACATGGTACATATGTGGTCTGGACTGTGATTAATTATGTTGCCTAATGGGCTGTCTTGTAGCAGATGTTTCTTCGCTACTATGAGAACTTCAGTCATTGGAATTCAAGTGAAGAGTGAAATGACATCAAAAGAAACCATAATTTCATCCAATCCAATTTTGATTTCAAATCTTGCTGACAAAGTCCTATGAATTGTTTGGGTAGTGTTGCCCACCAGGAGTTAATAGGTTAAATAGTTACATGTTTTGCAATGTTGAAGGTGACAGAGTTGAGGATTTTTGAAAGATATGGTGCAGTGGATCTGAGATGACCTCTGCCAGCTCCTTTAAAACTCTGGGATTGGACTCCCGGTTTGACTTGTTATTTATATGTTGGAAGAAACTTTTTTTTTATTATCTTTGACTTTTGTTGCAACCTTTGTTCGTTCTGTGCTCAGTGGTATTGTGCTGGTCTGGGCTTCTATAATCGTACTTTTCAGAATTTCCCAAGATTCTTGAGTTGTTATCCCCTTTAGGATTTTCATCCATGGAGACCTTCATGTGTCTATATAACCTATGTTGTGCCTGCCGCTATCTTTCTCCTTTGTACTCACTCTCTGCCTCCTCACAAGCAGCTAGCAGCTCCTCTCACCAACCTCTGAGAATTTGAAATGCAATGGAAGCAATTCAAACTGCCTTTAGTGGGATGAACCTAATACCTACTTCTTTAAAATATCTCCCCCGCCCCCAGGTTTGACAGGCAGTAACACAAACTCAGAAGAATAAATGATATGCTAAAGTGATTAATGTTCATATTTCAGGACTTTCCAAAGTATCTTTTTATTTCTTATTCAGAATGCAACATTCTATTATGCCAAATATTTCCCTATAGTTTTGAAACAATTGTTCTATGGCTGCAATTCTATACCCACTTCCTATGTATTGCCAATCAACGTAGATACTAAAGGGCTATTTGGATAGCTAAGCATATATAGGTATATTCCCATGTTCGTTTTTTGTCAAACTTTCCAGATAAGTCAAGCAATGTAGGAATGTCTATGGAGATTCTCAGTTATACGGACATAGTTGTCTTAAAGGTGCTTTTTCAAAAGGCAACTGGAGTCAAACCTATATTCACAAGAAGCTTCATTTTTAAATATTACATATGTTGCCTTAAAATCACAACATTCATACATAAAGGCTTTAAAATTGCATTGCCCAAGTTCATTAAAAATCAGGCTATAGCAATGATCGCTAATCATAACATTTGTTCTCCATTCTGAGACTGCATATTAGTTATATTGGAATAATGAGAAAACAAAGTCATTTCTTCTTTTGAACTTCCTTTCAGTGTATAGTTGACTTTTTTGGGGGGGGAATCATTAACAGAAATTTTTTGAACTGCTCCAACAGAGCTTTTTGTATTTTCTTATGAGCCCCTTTCCCTACCCGCTGGTATAAATGAGGCTAAAAGAAACCCATCTCCTGCATTGTTTTATGCTGTTCAATCATTCTTACATTTAATTATGTGGGGAAAAAACTTTTTTTCTACATCTGGAAAGAAGGAACATTAAGGTAAGATCTGTATCGGTCTGATCTAGGGCTCTTAATGCATATTGATTACAAATTAATAAAAATTTGTCTATGATCATCTTGTTTTCCACTAAAACTATAATCTCTCCAGTAGTTTACAATCTCCCTGTCACCTGACACTTCAATTAAATCCTAACAGAAAATATTATACAGAAACTTTTTCCATTGGACCAGAAGTGGTATTCAGCAGGTTCTGACCAGTTCTGGAGAACCGGTAGCAGAAATTTGAGTAGTTTGGAGAACCGGCAAATACTACCTCTGACTGGCCCCACCCCCATCTATTCTCTGCCTCCCAAGTCGCAGCTGATAGGCTAAGTCTTCTTTTGTTGCCCTGCACAGGAACAGAGTGGTCAATGTCTGGAATACTCTACCTGACTCTGTGGTTTCTTCCCCAAACCCCAAAAACTTTAACTTTAGACTGTCTACTATTGACCTCACCCCTTTCCTAAGAGGTCTCTAGGGGGCGTGCATAAGTGCACCAACGTGCCTACTGTCCCTGTCCTATTGTTTCTTTTATTTTTCTTATATGTACCCATTTTATGTATTCATAATTATATATATACTTATACCTATTATCTTGTAAGCGATTGACAAATAAAATAAATAAAATGGAGCTGGAAAGCAGGTTAGTGGAGGTGGAGAGGGAATGGGGATTTTGCAGTAACCTTCCCCCAGGAGTGGGAAGGGAATGGAGATTTTACAGTATTCTTCCCCTGCCATGCCCATCAAGCCACATCACGCCCACCAAGCCACGCTCACAGAACTGGTAGTAAAATTGTTTGAATCCCACCACTGCATTGGACTTCTTCAAATTAGGCTGCCAGGAGTGACAGCAAGGTGGAGCCTATCCCACTAAGTGGAACTGCAACACCTGCCGTTGTTTAGCAGTCGAGTTCAAAACCAGCAATTCAAATGAATTCAAAAGAAGATCCCAAGAGCCCTATGAGTGAGATAGAAAACGGAAACCTGCTTACAAAAGAAAACTTTTTAAAATGAAATTAGAGATTTCAGCAGAATTTTTTTTAAAAAAAAAAATGCTTTATGACTGATAAGCGATTGAAACAATATGTAAATTTAACAATTTCCTTTCTTCATGAATTATAATTATTATTACTTCCATGACTAAGCACAAATGTACTAACAATGACACCTAATAAAATAATTCTGTTCCACAAGGTAACTCTCTGCTTCTGTCTTTAGGAACTCATTGCCTTGATTAACTGGATTTGGCTTGGTAGCTCATTAAATTCCCTGTGCAGTTTCACATTTCTATCAGGAGGTCATGTTCGCAAATAGAGATGCCCTCTAGATAAGCTTGCAAAGCTTATAAAAGGCTTTGAATGTCATCAAAGGGACCTTACATAGGATTCTGTTAAATGGAAACACACATTGAAGATAGCAGCATTTAGGTTTATCCATAGTGGCATGGTTATTAAGATATAGCAACTTTTCTTTCTTTAATGATGTAGCTTTGTCCTAGACTTATTCTTTTTTGTTAATAAAGTTTTATTGAGTTTTAACAAAACAAATAAAACATCTTATTTGAGTACAGCATGGTTCCGGGTTATCACATTTCCATACAGACACAATTTCATATACATATTCATCTTATGTACGGACTTATTCTTAAACTGGGTTTTATGATGCATGCCCACTGTGAGTTTAGCATAGGTTTGACTGAAACACTTTTATTTTGCATCACAACTTGCATTACATGTAAGGGGATACCTCAGATCAGCTGAGTTTTGGTATCTATCCAAATTAGCTGAAGGATGGTGAAAAAAAATTTATAACTTCAAAGTTCTCTTTGGATGCATTTGATGCATACAACACATGTATACTTCTAAATATGTCATAGAATAATCTTCCTTGCATATTTATTGGAAATAACTACTTTAGGCTAGTTGCCTACTATTAAAGGATTATGGAAAGATAATTAACTTGTAAAATAATTAGGTGGGGCAAAAGATATCTCTGTGCCCGATAGAGTCTACATTCTCAAAATGTCCAGGTGTTCTTTAAAGGTCTACATTTGGACCTTAGAAACAAGAGAAAGCAAAACAACTCATTTTTCTTTCTTTTTTGTTTGTCTTTCTGTCATTTCTTTCCCGCACTGAAAATGAAGTACACTTTACAGAGTATTTTTGTTTTAACAGAATAAATAACTACATCTTTAAAGGGAATTTGGACTCTACCTAGGAAATGGATGCCCTTGCCATTTCTCCATTTACTTTCCCATTTAATTTCCCTTCAATCTTTCTTTAACAATAGACAAGTGCGTGGAAATAGCTGACTCTTAGTAATAGAAATTGGAAATATCCTTTAGATCAATTTATTATTGATTATTCAGAATATTTACATTAAAACTGGACCTTCTTTGTTATACTAGTTTCATATTCCGATAAATAACTGAAGTACAATAATAAGGTTTAGCTTTTGAAAATCAGTCTCTCAAATCACACATACCATACATTAGCAACTCATCCTTTTTAGCTTTAAGCCATAGTTCATGTCTTGTGCAAAGCTGTTAAATGCCTCTACTTTTTCCCCACTAACAAATGATAGGCTTCATTTTCATCGCTTTTTCCCCTTCAACTACTTTCATCAAGATAATTGAAAAGGCAAATTATGAATTCACTAGAAATAATAACATTGCACATATTCCAGGCGTTGTTAATGGAGCAAATATGTCCTCCTATATCTTTACTCCTGTAAAGCTAATACCTTTGATGAAAGAGACCAAGAAATCTGGATTGGAACAATTCTATAGATAAAACTGCAAGAGGGCAGAGATTCAAATCCTCCAGGTGCCTTTGCTCTTTTAAATGAATAAAGGACACTTGACAAATTTCAGCAACAGCTTTGCCTTTTCAGAGAGCCAAACTTTTACTGGAGATTTACAAGCTAGTGAAGTAAATTGAAAGAATTCATTTTGATTTTATGATCATTGGTTTCCTAAAAGTTAAATCTTGTAAATAGATTTTGCATAATTGTCCGTTTAAGAAAGAGAAGATAGAAAGATAGTTTATGACTAGTACATCCTTTCGTTGACTTAAATATGAATACTGTGTTGCTAAGAAAACTAAGCTGTTCCTTGCCCTATAAAAGGGCATTTTGAATATTATGAAATTTCGGAAGATAAGCTATGGGTAGACTATACAGGTAGGAATGTTTTAATCTTAAAGCTGTATTTTAAAAGAATAGAAATGAAATTTCATTTTTGAGTCTGAAAGAAGTGAAGTATCTTTGGATACCTTTTGAGTACAGTAGATTAGGATGCTTCTTTGACTGTCTTAGACACACCTCTGATCAATATGTTTTAATTAAAAGCAAATACTATAAAATAACATTACTTTTTCAAAACTGTCTATAAGCGCTGAGCTCCTGTGATTTCTTTTAATTCACATGTAGTATCTTGAGGGAAAGGATGAAAAGAAATACAAAGTTTACCCCAATTTTTTTGATATCAGCTTTTTTATATCCAAGATTTGGAGAAGTAATATTTCTGAAATACAGCGATGGCTTTTTTTTTTTTTTAACTCTCTGTGATATAAAATGTTTAAACAAAAGGCTGTGTTACAACAAAATGGTCATTTGACCAAATTCTGCTTTGTGGAGCATCAATGCTTCTTTGTTAGGGTGACATCTCTAAAATATGCCTTTGTCCTGAGTGGAATGTTTCTAGAGGCGTTCAACATAAGTAGCTTGGTAGGCAGCTGCTAGTGTCAGGATGAAATATGCAATCAAATCATTTAAAATCTAATTTTAAAACTGTATGTTTTCTGTATCATATCCAGTTCTTTACCTTACTAAAATTTAAGCCTGAACAGTACAGGCTAAACCCTCTCACTTAAGACTTCAAAAGTATTTTATACATAACTTATTATCTTTCAAAGCATGAAAGAAAGGAGTATCATCTTTTCCTTTGCAGTAAAACAAGTTATTTATGTGTTTGTTCAGTTCCTTTTGGACTTTGATGTCCCTGTTCATATAAGTAAGTATTGTGAAAGCTATACAAAGGAACTAAATTTGAAATCATGTAAGATTTGCCTTGTCCTTTGGTGAAATTGGGCAACTGCTTTAATCAGGTATTTGAAGAATATTAAAATACAATAAATTGTCATATATATGATCTATATATATATATATATTATTATTTAATAGTAGCAACAGGAAGAATAATAATTTGGATCTGGTACCAAAATACTTTTAGTCATTATTACACATTAAGATATATGAAGAATTAATTGCCAATATTTCTCATGCCCCATTCTCCACATGTGACCAGATGATGACATGGAAAAAGAACTAGATCTGCCAATAATCTCAATGCAATAGCACATCTCTGCAATTGATAAATGAAAAACATTTTATATCTCACTGCACATTGAAAGCATCTAGCCTCTAGCCTCATAACTCATCCATAATTGGAACAATTAGGAACAATTGTTAATATATAGCAATTGTTATATAGTATAGAACAGAAAGAATTGAGAAGAATTGCAGAGCTATTATGTGAGAAATCAATAGTCTCACCTGCTTCCAGAAACAGTTGAAGATCTACCCTTGGTTGTAAATAATTGAAAAAATAAATGGCAGCTAGTTCATATCCTGATTCTGAACCAGAAATGATGCATGGATAAGCAAGCATGATGATATAATAGTTAAATCTCATTATTTTTCTACAATATCCTACACGATAGTACAACTTATGCAATTCAATATGATCAGGTTGTCATATTTTGATAATCTAAAGAAATTACAGGAAAATGAGATAACCATGATTTTGAATTGATCCTTTGAAACTGGGTATTAGACAGAAAAAAACCTTTTTATAAATAAGTGGTCAAAAGTGTGTGTGTGTGTGTGTGTGTGATCAACTAACTTGGAGAACAATATAACTCATTCCTGAGTCCCCAAGGCGTGTTCTAGGACCACCTCTTCTCTCTCAATGCCTCGTGATCTTTAGGCTCTTCTCTTCGCTGAGATGAAAGCTGTCACAGACCGCACCCTAATCTGCTAGTATCCGAATGGAACAAAGGCAACTCAATCCAACATAATGCTCTGTCTTATTTCAAAAAATCGAAAATAAAATACAAGCTGAATAGTCAGATCTTGTGATGAGCCTTAAAGGACCTTGGATCTCACTCTAAGACACGGCCCCACCAAAAGGCGGTTGTACCTAATCCCCGTAGCTTCTCTGGAATACCACCAGGCACAACTTGCTAGACCAATCATCGCGTCTGGACCCACCCGTCGAGCCGAGAAGCGATTTCACAGAAGGTTCCCCCTCTCCTGTAGAATACCTTATGCCACAGCGATTCTAGACAGAAAACTGATTCGCTTCGGCCTGCCAGGACAAACTACTGCATGTCCTACCTGTCAATGATACTTCAGCTTCAACCATAACAACACAAGAGCACACAATAGACACAAACTCAAAGTAAACATAGCACCAAACTTGATTGCAGGAAATACGAGCTTCAGCAATAAGTGGTCAATGTGGAATACTTTCCTACCCGACTCTGTAGTTTCTTCCCCAAACCCAAAAACTTTAACCTTAGACTGTCTACTATTGACCTCACACCCCTTTCCTAAGAGGTCTGTGGGGCGATGCATAAAGCGCACCAACGTGCCTACCGTCCCTGTCCTATTTGTTTCTCTTATTCTTTTATTTTTTCTTATATGTAACCATTTCATGTATTCACAACTATGTATACATTTATACTTATTATCTTGTAAACAATTGGCAAATCAAATAAATAAATAAATAAATAAATAAATAAATAAATAAATAAATAAATAAAAATAAATAAATAAGAATTCCTATTCTTTACCACAGTGCATCAGTACAAGCCTTGTTGCCTATTTAGACATTAAATTTGGCATATCAGATCAGGATAAATATAATTGCCAGTTGATTAGCATCAGTTACCCATATTATGAATCTCCCACATTTTTTTTTAAAAAAGAAACAGTTTAATATTGCTCCTCTTAAATGAAATTTACTTATAAGTCTTCACCAACCTGAATCTTTTTTTAAAAAAAAATATCTCCTGCTACACATATTTTCCTGACTATAGCCTACTTTAAATGAATTGAGGATTTAGTGAAATTGGAATAGAAAATAAGTTTAGAAATGATCTAAGCTGGTTTCTTCATTAGGATTACAATTATCCAAAATTCACTTTTCTTTTGAGAAATTCTAAAGCAAAATGTCCTTCACTATATTGAAGGAAAACCGTGAGAAACAAACTGTCCCTGACATCATTAACACTGATGTGTGAACAGGGATAACAATCAGAGAATGTACACAGATATTATTGGTTGTCCAAAATAACTAGGAAATCTCACTTATTTGTACATGTCATATAGGGGAATTCACTGGAGAAAGCAATTATGTTTGGATGAATTAGTGGTAAAAGGAAACCAGGCCGTCAAAGAACACGGTGGCTGGATACTATCAAAGCTGACACCAGCAGAGCATAGAAAAACTCAAAAAACAGTGCAGGATCAAAGATATGGAGAAACATGGCCCATAGAATTGTCAAGAATTGGACTCAAACTGATAATATCACCATCACCAACAGAACATGAAAACACAAGCAGACATAAATGTCAACCATGGTGTGAATAAATTACGAAGTCAGACTGATTCTGATTAAGTAGGAATCCAAGTAATTGATTGGAAACTGGGATCCTCTGGGTACATTATGCAAACTTTCAAACTTCTTCTTTTTTTAATAATTTTTTAAAATTTTCTTTTTAGAACAAGTCCATCTTCCATTTAAACAGTGTGTCGACTGGGTACAAACATCTTGTGCAATAATCATTACAATTATAATTAATCCAAATTTCTTACTGTAATGTCAATAACTATATTCTTGTTTTATATTACTATACCTAATATATCTTATCATTATCCATCTTTTTTTCCACCATTGATAAAATAAATCTCATATCATATAATATTCAGTTTGTTCTTTTTCTTTGATTGCCAAAGTTGATCTATTCATTTCTGCAAATTCTAATATTTTCTTAATTGGAATCTTTTCACTTTTCCAATTTTGAGCAAATACTATTCTAGCTGCAGTTAATACATGAATAATTAAATATGCTTTTTCTACTGTAAATTTCAGGTATCATCCCGAAGAGACATATTTCAGGTTTTAAATCTATGTGTTGCTTTATCATCTTTTCCAACCATGTGTGTATTTTAGTACAGTATCTTTTAGCTTCTACACATGTCCACCACATATGGTAATATGTTCCGGGTGTCTGATGGCATTTCCAGCATTTAGCTGATTTATCTTTAAATGTCTTTGCCAGTCTTACCGGTGCAAAGTGCCATCTATAAAACATCTTGTATAAGTTTTTTTTTATATGCTGTTGACATTGTTAATTTATAATTTCTGTCCCATAGCTTCTGCCATTTATCTAATTCTATAGCATGGCCAAAAAAATTTGCCCATGCTATCATTGTCTCCTTCACTTGTTCTTCTTCTAACTTGACACCCAATAAGTAACTATACAATTTCTTAATCAATTTTTCTTCTGTTCCTGTTAATATTTTATCCAATTCTGTCAATTCTTTATAGAAACCCTCTGCTTTAACATCGTTTTCATATCTAGACTGTATTTGCGTATATGAATACCAAAGCATGTCAATCCCTTGTTCGTTCAATTCTTGTTTAGTTTTGAGCTCACTCTTTTCATTCAAAATATCTATGTATCTAACAATATTTCCAATTTTAACAACATTTGGATATAAAAGTGCTTGTATTGTCAAAAGCTAGATTGGAATTATCAGATAGTGTTGTTCTCTAGTTTTCTCCCATGTTAACAATAAAGCATTTCTTGTATAATGTCTGAAAATAACCATGTACCTTACTTTTCCTGTACCATAAAAACACATGCCAACCCAATTGCAAATCATACCCCTCCAATGTCCATAGCCTTGTATTCCTTAATACAATTCATTCTTTCATCCATGTTAACACTGCGGCTTGATAATACAATTTCCAATTGGGTAGGCCAAACCCTCCTCTAGTTCTTACATCCTGCAACATTTTTAAGTTAATTCTTGCTTTCTTTCCTTGCCATATGAATTTTAATATTATTCTATTTAATTCTTCAAAGTATTTTTTTCTCCAGTAAAATTTACAAACTTCTGACTACTGCAGAAAGGCAAGCTATACAATGTTAACAACCTTGAATTTTTATTGCTTTATAAAATTTTAGAATGGATGGGAAGAAGACGGGGGGGAAAGGATTTTAAAGTTCAGAATTAGGTTTTTAAAATGTTTTTAAAATATTTTTAAAAAATAAATTAAAAAGCCTATTTTATATGTACCTGAAAATCTGCATGAGTAATACACAATAAAGTAAAATAATATCAGAAAATTTCAACTAATATTGCCAAAAAAGGAGCAAAATGTTTTTAAATAACAGTCTCTAAAGTTGCTGAGAAGCTCTACATTTGTCTGAAATGAGACAGATTTCTTAATAGATCTATACAAATTTATATCAATTGTAACAATTAAATTATAAAGAGACATAATGAATCTTAAAAATTCCAGATTTGTGAAGAAATACATAGAACTTAGGGTATCTAGCTATCATAAGGTCTAATTTGCATGGAATAGGTAATTATACTACCAGTTGCAGCCACATCCAGGGTTGGGATTCTACCAGTTCTGACTATTTCTATAGAACCCCTTGTTAACTTTCTAAGCAGTTCGGAGAACCGGTAATTAGAAGCAATCCCCTTTTGTTTTTTTCTACCCTTATTACATTCTTGCCAGTATGCCTAGACTTCCTGTCTCTGGAGTTTCTGGGGCTTGATTTTCTTAAAGGGGAAGGGTTTTTAAAGATTTTTACACTGCTGTTGGGAGGAAATACTTCTCTGGACAATTAGCACTTTGAAGAAATAATTGAATAATGAAGAGCTGTCAGAAAGAAGCTTTTAAAGACAGGGAACCAAGATGAGTGACATTCAGCAAGGCTAGAAAGATTGACTTTCAAACGTGAGTTTACATACCCTTTCTGAGTTTTTGGTCTAAAACTGGTTTTTGGTGGGTTAATTCTGTGCTTGGTGACATTTAATCCTGTGTTTATTGATGGGATAATTTTCCCTATTCAGCTTCAAGAAGCAACAGCTACTGTTGTGATTTAATTATTTTTATTGTGTTTGAATTTTTTCCTGCCTCATGGTTTCTTTTTCTATCTGGGGAGGGGGATCTTCCTTCACTGCTTTAGTGGTATCTGGCACTGTCCTTTTGGAGTGTACTTCCAACAGGCAGGATGCAGGCTTGGCACTGATTTTTTTACTGCCTTTCTGGGGGAGCATGTGACCTTTCCTTAAATCTGGATGATTTCCTTAGGATATCTCGTGAGATGAGCGGGTATCTTTAAGTGGTGCAAATGGATCTAAGGATTGCTTCTCCTGGGTGTGCTCTTTCTGGAGAGCTTAAATGTCCTCTCTGCTAAAGGGTTTCACTTTATGAGCAAGAGTTAGCTGCTGATAGTTATCACTGCATTTTAACTATTTTCATTCCTCAAGGTGCTCTGGCACACTGCCTGATTTGTAACTTCAGCTTGCAGGTATTTTTAATCTAATGATTGGTATTTAGGGCAGCTTTTTGCAAGCAAAGAAGCTTTTTGTATTTTTGTACAGGTAATCCTTGACTTACAACAGTTGATTTAGTGACCATTCAAAGTTACAATGGCACTGAAAAAAGTGACTTATGACCATTTTTCACACTTATGACCACTGCAGCATCCCCACTGAGAGGCCAGGTGAGGAGAAGCGCCCCTTGACATGAGTGATGTCAAGTTGGCCACACCCACCCAGTCACATGACCACCAAGCTACACCCACCAACTAAGCCACACCCACAGAACCGATTGTTAAAAAAATTGAATCCCACCCTTGGCCACATCATATCTATTTTTTTAGGGAGGTTGAAAGGTTTAAACTTTAAAGGTTATTGGCTATTTATTCAGGTCTATGGCAAAAGAAAGAATGTGGTCAGCTTCCCCATCACTATAGTAATATTGTTGTGAACTACAAATAGCCCCAATTGCCCAAAAACAACAAAGTTGCAGGGTCTTATTTTCTTTGGAAAAACAAACAGGTGAACTTGTTATAAGGCAAAGAAATATTGGGTAAGGTATAGAAGATCTTAAAATGAATATAAAAAATAAACCAGAGACCTTTTAGGCTTAATGAACAAACCTTGCTGTTATATATTTTGACAGCAGTAAGAATGCTTTATGCACAAAAATGGAAAGATAGTTTGATTCCCACAATAGAGAAATGACTGAAAAAAGTGATAGAACTAGCGGAGATGGCTAAATTAACAGTTTTAGTCAAAGAAAAGAACACATCTAACTTTGTTTCTACTTGGAAACCTCTCCCATTTTGTGGGAGAGATGGGGGGGAAAATTGAAATATTGACTTTGTGTTTTGCTGATTAGATAAGTTTGTTGTTATAGAAATGGCTAGAACTTGTTAAGCATGTAAAAGGACAACGTTGAAGCTGTAATGTTATTGTGTTATTTTCTTGCACTAAAAAGAGTCAGAAGGGAATGCTTTTCTTTCTTTTTTTCCTCCTTTACCATACACCTCTTTCTTTCCCTTTTTTCCTCCCTCATTTTCCCACTATTTTCATTTTCATTGGTATTTTCTACATTGATAAGTTTAATAAAACAATTAATTTAAAAAGAAAATCAATAAATTGTTAAAGAACATAATTCCAAAAAACAGTCTGCATTTTTGTTTCTCTTTTTAAATGTAATAATTTTATTAAATTATATATAATTATTTAATAATTTTACAAAATTATTTAGCAATTTCAATTTTAAAAACTACTACAAACCAAAAAAAAACCCTAGAATGGGCTAAAAACATAGATAGAAAAAATATGAATATTGTAAAGAGGAAAAAAAGAAGAAATATGTTTAAAAAACTAGTTCCCTGTTCATTCTCAGTATAAACAATTTAGTAACATCACCTTCTCGTAAAATATAATTAAGGAGCTCTTTTTCCTATACCTCTCTTGTCTATAAACCAATCCTTAAAGCCTTGTTATTCAATCCTGAGAGCAAAAGCCCATTAAGAGTTGGACTTTTAACATCTATTTTAACTTTAATCAAGTAAATCTATTTTAATTATTTTCCTTTACTTTTAACATCCTGATCTTTAATCCCTCCAAATAATGTCTTGAACTTGATTATTTTTATCCAACTCACTCTTTTGGTTTACAGCTTGTATATCCTCTTTAAAAATTATGACATCATGGCTTCATTTGCATATCCAATGTAGCATCTTTTTCTGTATCACTCTTGTTGCCTATCATTTTTAATTCAATCTTCAGATCAGCCTTAGTCTTGTCTGATAAAACGTATTCCTCTTCCATTACTTCTTTTAAACACAGTCTGTGTATAATGGCAGATATTCTTGAAATTAACTTCTAGGTCCATTGTTCAAAAATATCTTTCAATATGTCAAATGGTAAATATATATTGCTCCATTCTGTATGTGAAATTTAAGTCAAACTTAAGTGTTCTCCTTTAATTGTAATTTTTGCTACCTTCAGGTTTCCTCCAATGTCCAACTTCAGAGCTTCACCCTATCATTTTTAAGTAATTCAAAACAAACACATTTTCTCAAAGGAAGAATTGCTATAATTAATTTCAAAATCTTATTTCATAATCCATTTGAAACTTTCCAAAATCAGTGTTCTAATTATATTTTTCTGTTTATTAAAAACATTTAAGTTCTTGAACTTGTATTTAAAAGTTTTTTTCACTGAGTATTGAAAGAACCTCATCCAGTGCTATTAAACCTTTCAATCCAAAGATTCATAATAGTTAAAATGCAGTTAACAAGCAATTTCTTAAAATAATTAGGAAAGGAAGTATGAAAATCCAGTGTCCATATAAAAACCAACAACACTTTGAGTAAAGCTAGCTTTACTGTGTGTGTGTGTGAGTGGGTCTGAGCAATGATTAATTCCTTCTTGACAGTGGGAATGGTCCCATCAATTCTTACAGAAGGCCTTCTCTGTAGTGGCTCCTTCCCTGAGACATAAGATTGATGCTCACCTTGTTACTTTTCTGAAATGCCCTGAAGACATGGTTCAAAAAAAGTAAACCGCACCAAACTTGATTGCAGGAAATACGACTTCAGCAATAGAGTGGTCAATGTCTGGAATACTCTACCTGACTCTGTAGTTTCTTCCCCAAACCCCAAAAACTTTAACCTTAGACTGTCTACTATTGACCTCACCCCTTTCCTAAGAGGTCTGTAGGGGGCGTGCATAAGCGCACCAACGTGCCTACCGTCCCTGTCCTATTGTTTCTCCTATTCTTTATTTTTCTTATATGTAACCATTTCATGTATTCACAACTATGTATACATTTATACTTATTATCTTGTAAACAATTGGCAAATCAAATAAATAAATAAAATAAATAAAATAAATAAAAAGCAGGCTTGGTGACCCTGGGTTGGTACAGAGTGCTAAATGTTGCATTACCTGTGTTTCACCCCAGGTATCTTGCAAAGTGTCCTAGTTTCATGTACCAGCTATGAGGTTTGGGGGGTTTTTCTTATAAGCAAGCTATTCTTGTTCCTGATATCCTGGCTAGTGGTTTAAGGTGTTAACTTCTGCCTCACTAAGAATGTGTGGTTCCAACCCTTTTCCTATTGCAGAGCAGCTCAAGGTAGCTCCCTCACTCTCCGTGACCCCCCACCTTCCACAGAGAAAAGTAGAAGCAATTTTAAATCTTTGTCTCAGGCAGCACCTCTACACCCGCGACGCTCTCTTTCTGTAGAGAGAGAGAAGACAGGAAGGAGCCAGGCTGCTTAAGGCAAAGAAATGAAGACAAGAGAAAATGTTTTATCAGAATTCATATTCCTTACTCTCATGTCCATTCTATCCATACCTGGGTCCTAACTCCACATATGACCCTTCCTCTGATCCCCAGGGCCTCCCCTGGACATTCCATCATCTGATCCTTCACACCCCTGGTCTACATTGTCTATATGAAGGGCTCCTGGCAGAGGATGGTCTATACCTCACAAGAACTGGGAAGAATATATTTGGAAAAATGGCTGCCTTTGCTTATCCAAAGGACTTAGAACAAATAATCAGTGTAATTGCTTGCATCTGGAACTTATGGATGCTTCATCCCTGGAAGGTCTGGAGATTGGACAGCCATTTGACTAAAGTGCTAGAGCAAGGGTCTTCAAACTTGGCAAGTTTAAGACTTGTGGACTTCAACTTCCAGAATTCCTGAGCTAACATGACTGGAGGAGGAATTCTGGGAGTTGAAGTTCATGAGTTTGAAAGCTGTCAAGTTTGAAGACCCCTGTGCTATAGGATCTCCTGCTATGTGCAAGGGGTTGAACTAGAAGACCTAGAAGAACTAGAAGTCCTATCCAACCTGTTGTTCTATGTTCTATATCCTTTGTTCTAAATCCAAGCATTGCATGTACAATGTAAATATTCTATTTAATTTTAGGGCCATCATCTAAAGCCATGGTGGTGAACCTATGGCACACGTGCCGAAAGTGGCACGTAGAGCCATTACTGCTGGCACATGATCACTCACCCAGAAAATGTGTACTGTGCGTGCGTGCTGTCCACCCACCAGCTGATCGTTGGGTATCTGGCATGCATGTGCAGGGGTACAGTGGTGTGCAGGAGACACTCATGCATGCGCAGAAGTATGCAGCATGGGTCACGTGCACATGCACAGAAGACATGAGGGGGGCACACATGTTGCCTTCTGTGTGATGGCACACGAGCACGAGCAGGCTAGTGTGCACGCAATTATTGGCACGGGAGCCCAAAAAGTTTAGCCACTGTGCTGTCCAGACAGTATAGAGTTAATTGGGAATTGGGATAGTTAATTAGGAATTGGGAGCTGTCCCCTTAAGGGAATGCCTCGTGGTAAATGTAGTTAATGCATCATGGGAAATGTAGTTCATGTCATGGGGTCACATCTGTAATCCTGATTGGTCACTGAATTGACCCTTGGTTGGGTTGGGGGAGTTTCCTTTACTCTTGCTTGGACCCCAGCCCCGTGCTGGTGTCTCACCCTTTGCTCCATCATTATGGGATGAAGATCACTATAATTTCAACACTATGAAGTCAGCTATGCGAAGATTTGGACACTAGATGAATCTCGACATAACTGTGAGTTACACTTTGAGAATGCCTTGTGATCCAATAAAGAAACTTTGTATGGAAGCCTTTGTAGAGTTTGCCTGTCGGTCTTTATATTCAGCCAGTAATTAAAAGACAGAACAGCCACCACTGATCTAAAGCATTCTAATCTAAATCAAAATCCATTCAACAGACCTCTATCTCCTCAGGTTGAACAGTATAAGGGAAATTTCAGTTTTGAAATCTATTAAGTATTGTGATTAAGTTAAATTTACATGCCTTTATTTTGATGTACACACCTATAGTTCCTTGGACTGTAGACCTAATGCAAACATTTTATTAAGTTAGTTCAGACAATTTATTTCTATCAACTTAGGACTCTTGTGTCACTTCTGTTTCCAAAATTCAGAATTGTATATGGCTACTTTGGATTTTACTGTCCACACAAAAAATACAGAAATTGGCTATAGGAAAATCTGTCATGCATGCAGGAATACTGGAATGTTTAAATGATTCCAGAATGTTCTCTGTTTCAATGTATATGAAATGCTGAATATCTCTTGGGGAAAAACAAAAAAACTCCATTAAGAAACAGAATTATTTGGCAAAATGACATGGCTAACTAGAAGAAATCATTAAAAGGAAGTTTCCACGTGGCAATATTTTATTAGAGGTTTGACTGTCTCTCTTCATCTGTTCATTTACTATAACTTTCAAAAACTTGAGATATGATTTATCTCCATTCTTTCCAATTTTTACTTCAATGTTTCTACATTTAAACCAGCATCTTGCCTGATGGTATCTGTCTAATATGTTGCCAAACTTGTTTTTTAGACCTTCCAATCACTCCCAGCATAATGGATTTTTCTAAGGAATTGTATTTTATGACAAGATCAAAATAAGATCCTTTGTTGATAATCTAGAAATTTTCTGATATTTCTAGATTGATTTATCTTGTTTATCCAAGGTATACAAGTAGCTTTCTTGAAATCCATACTTCAAAGGAATCGAATTTTCTTTTGTTTGCTTTTTATTGTCTAGCTTTAACAACTGTGGTTATTTAAAAAAAAAAAAAACAATAGCTTTTACTATCATACTCTTAGTATTTGCATTTTCAATTAATATAAATTAGTGACCATATACAAACTTACTTCATTTTGTTCCCATTGTTAACCATATTTTGCAGCCTCATAATTTTGTTTTCTAATTTCCAGTAGGTTAGGGTGGAGGATTAGTGCATATTTGATTTTAAGACTTATCATGATTTGTTGTAGTCACGTAATTAAAAACTTTAGTGAAATAGCAATAGCACTTAGACTTATATACCGCTTCACAGTGCTTTACAGCCCTCTCTAAATGGTTTAGAGTCAGCATATTGCCCCCAAAAATCTGGGTCCTCATTTTACCCACCTCGGAAGGATGGACGGTTGAGTCAACCTTGAGCTTGGTGAGATTTGAACTGCCAAATTGCAGTCATCCAGCAGTCAGCAGAAGTAGCCTGAAGTACTGCACTCTTACCACTGAACCACAGTAAAGCTAAAATGTAGTGTTTTTCATTATCCATCTCTTCTGACTCCATCTAGCAGTTCTTATTTATGTATGGTTAAGGTAGTGCTTGCAAAATTTAGTGTTATTTTATTAGCATAGGACTTAAGTGCAATTGTTAGTAATTTAAGGTGTCTTTAGAATGCCTCCCTTCCCCTTATTGTGCATATATTGATCCGTTGCTATCCCTTGGCTACTGTTGCACTTTCTGTATCTGCTCACCAACCTCAGATAAAACTTTAACTCATGGCCTCAATTCCTTTAGGCTTAGGGGATATGTTAACTTAAAAGAAAGTAAGGAGAGTCCATTACGCTGTTTTTAAAAAATAAAGTAAAATAAAAGATCTTAATCTTTAACTTGTTTGTGTTCACCGAACTTGATTTTCTTCTTCACACAACTCATACCAGCTGCAGTCTGGTAGTAAGCCTGACAATTCAACCCTGAGCTACAAATATTTTCCAGAGTTGAGACTTCCATTTCATGCACTTCTGTTGAATCAATTTCCTCCTCAGGGCAGGAGGAGCTCCTTGGATTTCTGATAATGAATTTCAGTTTAGTATATAAACATAAATGGGCTTATTTTGTAAATAGTTTAAAGTGAAGCACTTCCTAATCAAGGTCCATGCATTTGGAATAGAATAATAGCTATTTTCTTCCATTCCAGTATTTAAAGGTTGATCGGTATATTCCCTCCTAACTCGCCATTTTTTTGGCAACCTAGCACTGGTTGGCTGCTAAAAAAAACAATGAAGAAACTTTCTATCAGATAGAAAAAAAAGAAATTGGATGGCAATATCATAACAAAATAAGGAAGAACATCCTGTCATGTTCTTTTTCCTTGCTAGCTGGGTAGCTTTTAAAGTGCCTTTAAAGCTAAAGAATTATATTTATAAAAGTATTCTGAATCTCAAAATCAGCCAGAGCCAAAAGCATACAGAATGCATATCCACTGTTAAGCACAGCAGACCATTCAGTTCAATAATAGATGAATATTTTATGGATTTACATTCCATTTGCTTACTTGTGTAGATTATTTGCACATACAAACTCACACATTAAGTTCAGCCATTTTTATTTTGTTTTTTTACAGTGGCTTATGTAAGCAGTGGCTTACATTTCAGTCAGTCAGTCAATAGCATGATGAGTGGATGAATAGACAATGTTCTGTTGGAATATTTTTCTTTTGTGTTTAAAAATTGTATAGGGAGTAATTATTTTATAAAAGGAAAACACTGTCCTCTAACATTTGAGACGAATGGGTACATCACATAGCAAAATCTATACATACCTATGAAAAGGAAGACATTTTTCTTTTATTTTTCTTATATGTACCCATTTCATGTATTCATAACTATGTATACACTTATACTTATTATCTTGTAAACAATTGACAAATCAAATCAAATCAAATAAATAAATAAAATAAATAAATATACTTTAGGCATAAAAAACATACTATTTCCATTAATTCCATTCACTTTTCAATAGTCACATTGTTTGTTAATATCATTGTCTTCTTTGGTTGCCCTGCACAGGAGAACGGAGCTGGAAAGCAGGTTAGTGGGGTGGGAGGGAATGGGATTTTGCAGTAACCTTCCCCCAGGAGTGGGGAGGGAATGGGGACTTTGCAGTATCCTTCCCTTGCCACACCCACCAAACCACATCCACAGATCCTGTAGTAAAAATTTTTTTGAATCCCACCACTGATATGGACTTGCTGGTATGTAGATTGTTTTCCTTTTTGGATGAGTAGTTTGTTTGCAGGATTCAGAGAGTTTATAATGATGATCAGGAGAGTTGTCAGATGACAGATCCAAAGATAAAGATAAAGGTCAGTTAAAGGTTTGGCTGCTGCTCTTGTTAACAGCAGTGTTTGTTTCAGTTGATCCGGTGTTCTCAATATTTCATCTTGTTTGCAGTTTGGTAAGGTTTCAAAAGAGTTAATTAATCCTGTTTCTAGAACTTCATCAGTGCCACCATGCCTGAGATGTTAAACCAAAGAGTATAGACCTTTTTCCAATTTGGAAAATATGAAGTAGGTATATTTGAACAGTAGAAAGAAAATATTTCTTTTTGAACAGCAGGCAGATGGTGGTATAGTTAAACGACAGAATTAATTTATAGGCTAATGTTCTAAGAAACAATTTGAAAGTACTCAGATCAATCATATGATTAGCATTGAAGAAATGAGCCAAGTGATACAATGATAGCTCTTCACGTAGACCAACGACCAACATTGGTTCTACTGAACAGTGATAACAATGTTACTACTGAGCAATGTTCTGTTAAATCAACTTGATTTGTTTGGAATATATAGTTGCATTAATGTGGATTTCTTTGGTAGAAAATGAGGCTGTACGATCTGCCTGTACTTGTCCTTTCTAATCTTAATTAGTTCTCCTGAGGAATTTTGTTTCCTTTGGTTGACCAGTAAACCAATTGAAGTTGTTTCAATGTTTTCACTGCCCTGAAAGCTGCTAGCATATCTGCATAATTTTGTATGAAGGTTTCAGAATTCACCTTTGTGTTTGTATGGGTTAAATATTCAAAAATTGAAATTACAGTTTATGCAATTAATAGATATTGTCTTGCAGCAAAGACTGTTGTGAATTTTTTTTGGTGATTGATGACTTGCTCTGCTCTCTGCCCTTTCAAAGTGGTGCAATGCAAAGTAGAGGAGATAATTGTTTTTAAATTTCTGTTTCCAAATCCCAGTTCAATATATTATACATGCTGGAGGTATGGATTACATGGAGATGATTTATTATTTTGTTATTATTCTTACTCTCAGTTTCCTTGTTGATCTAGTGGTCCAATTTTTGACTCCTTTATTAATTTAGGCAGAGTCTATGAGCCTGTATGTGTCCTTTCTTGTTCTTCCCCATTGCTTCAATCATGAAAAAATAATAATTCCAAAATTCTCTGGCCATTATTAGTATTATTAATTATTAATATTCACAAATCCATAACCTAAGCACCCTTTTGCTTTACTAACTCCCCAAATTTAAAACCAAATTTACACTAGTACATATACTAATAGTATACATTATTATATGATAAATGCAGTATATGTATTAGTATGCTAATATTTCATATACCAGTAATTAAGATATAAGGCTTGGTTGATGTTAATATCCATAAAGGGTGCTTTGCGAGTGTAAGCTTGATGTAGTTCTAACTCCACTAAGATGACTGTAAAAACAGTCTGCTGTTCGTGGTCTACTCATGAGCAGCAGCTGTTAGGAGTCATGTGGATTATCTCAATGATCTCTCTTTGGTTCCGAAGAGATTGTGCCAGATTGGATCTAGTATCCAGTAGTGATTCTCCTTGCAAAAGCTGTCTTTCTACCGAAAGCCAGTAAGGTATCTGTTATGTCTGGGAATGTGGGCACAAGAACGGAGACGAGGCATCGAAATAGTGACTCCAACTCTTTATTAGTGACTTCAGAACAGAGCAAAAGACTTGGGCAGCAGCAGCTCCTTTTATAGAGCTGGCTGCTGTCACAACACCCAATGGTTTGAGTTTGCTGCGCTGGGAGCGTCCAATCAGCGGCGACCCGCTGTCAGCCAATCAGATCAGCCAAAGATGACCAATCACGATCCGCTATCACGGGCCAATCAGAAGTGCAGGTTTACAAACCTGTCGTGGAAAGAAAACTATTAGAATTGCAAGCCAACGAGCTTGCTTAGTTCGGAACACCCCTCCCCCCTAGGTTCCGTCTCAAGGGTGGGGTGATGTATTCTCGCAGGTAGGCAGGTCGTCTCACCTGTCTACCTGATCTGCGTTGCTCTACCAGTCTTTGCCCGGACTCTGGTTCCGGTGGGCTGTTCGTTGAACTCGGTGGCAATGAGGATCTGACTTCTCCGCTGGGTGACTCGGGGTTGTCATCTCTACTCCCATCAAGGCTGTCATCCGGATTCTCTGGGTTTGCCGACACCGCAGTGCTGCTTCGTGGAGAGACGACCATCTGCCCCGGCTCGTCTTCGGAAGGTGAATATCCTAGGTTTGGTTGCGCTGATTGCTGGGTTTCGAGTACTGGGTTGGATACTAGTTCTTTTCCGGCCCCCTCGATTTCCCTTCCCCCCCAGGTTTGAAGTTCAGGGCTTGTGACGGGGGTAGGTGCCAGTCTGGAGCGTAGTTGGTCGATATGGCACTTCCACAGTTTCCCATCAGCAGTTTGTAAATGGTAGGAACGGGGGCCCGTAAGTTGAGTTATGGTAGCGGGGACCCACAATGGGTCACCGGAAAAGTTTTTTTGCAAAAACTGGGTCGCCTACCTTGAATGTGCGATACTTGCTGCTGGAACCCAGGGGCTTTTCCGGCGTATAGGCAGGGTGTAGGCGGTCAAGGTGTGATCAAAGTTTCCTGCCCATCAGGAGTTCGGCTGGGGTTTTGTTCGTGGTGCTGTTTGGAGTAATATGTTGGAGGAGAAGCATCCTGGTCACCTTGTCGTGGATGTTCCCTTGCTCCATCTTGTGTAAGGTTTTCTTTGTGAATTGGACCATTCATTCAGCCCTGCCATTGGCCGCAGGGTGAGCCAGCGAAGTTAAAGCGTGGTGTATCCCCCGGTCTGCTAGGTACTGTTCAAATGCCAAGGCAGTGAATTGGGGGCCATTGTCTGAGACCAAGACATCTGGCAAGCCGTGTGTAGCAAATAGTCTGTTTAGCTTTTTAATGACTGCCTCTGTGTTGGTGCTCTTCATTTTGTGGACCTCAAGCCAGTTAGAATAGGCATCCACAGTTATGAGAAATGTATGCCCCTTGGTGGGTCCCGCATAATCGATGTGGATACGTGACCAGGGACCCCGGGGTGCTTCCCATTCTGTCGGTGGTGCTTTTGGTGGAGCGGAGCGAGTTTCCTGGCACTTGTTGCAGGTTGCCACCCAGGTTTCTTTGGTTTATCTATACCTGGCCACCAAGCGTAGCTCCGTGCCAGTGCCTTCATTCGCACGATGCCCAGATGTCCATCATGCAATAGTTTTAGGACCTTATGTTGTAGTCTCTCTGGGATGATGACTCTGTCTCCCCACAGGACACATCCTTTTTGGGAGAACAGTTCTGTCTGCCTGTGTTTGAAAGGCTTAAAGGTGTCATTGGGTTGGTTGTCAGGCCAACCTCTTTCCACCCAGCTGAGGACTCGTGACAAACAAGGGTCCTTCCTTGTTTCCGAGGTGATGTCTTGTGCAGTCAGCGGTGAAGGAAGTGTCTCAATTTGTAGTGTAGATAAGGTTGGAGCTGGGTCATCTAGGACTTCTGGTAATGGAGAGCGGCTCAAAGCGTCTGCGTGGGGAATGGCTTTTCCCGGTCGGTGTAGCAGTTGGTAATCGTATGCAGCTAGAAACTCTGACCAGCATGTCATTCTTGGCGATAAGATGTGGGGAGTTGGTTTATTTCCCGCCAAAATGCCAAGTAATGGTTTGTGGTTGGTGATTATAGAAAAGGATCTTCCATATACATACTCATGGAATCGTTTGATCGCAGACACAATAGCGAGAGCCTCTTTATCAAGTTGGCTATAGTTTCTCTCAGTTTTAGATAAAGTTCTTGAAAAAAATGCAATAGGTGCCTCAGTACCGTTTGGCAGGACGTGGCTCAGGATGGCTCCTACTCCAAACGGTGAGGCGTCACAGGTGACAGTTAAGGGTAAAGTCTCATTATATTGTATCAATACAGCATCTGATGTTAAAAGGTCTTTTACTTGCTGAAAGGCTCACTCTTCTCGATGTCCCCAGACCCAGGAAGCCTTCTTGTCGAGGAGCCTATGCAGGGGTTCAGCAACAGTCGCCTTCTGGGGTAGAAAGATGTTATAAAAGTTGATGAGTCCCAGGAAGGCTTGGAGATCTGTTTTGTTTTTAGGTCTCAGGGCGTTTTTTATTGCAGCCAATTTTTTTTCAGTAGGGTGAATTCCCTGTTTGTCAAGAAGGTACCCAAGGAATTCAACCCTCTCAGTACACAGTTGACACTTGTCCTTCTTGACCTTCAGGCCAGCGTCTTTGAATTTTTGGAGGACCAATCGTAGTCGTTTTTCTAGTAGGCTTCTAGTGGGGGCGGCTATTAAGACATCATCGAAGTATGGTACGACCCCTTTTATGCCTTGTAGTAATCTTTCCATCAGACTTTGGAAGATGCCCGGTGCTACACTCACTCCAAATTGGAGTCTATTACACTGGAATGCACCTCTGCACGTGACTATAGTTTGGGCTTCTGCAGTCTCTGCATCTACGGGCAACTGCTGGTACGCCTGGGCTAAGTCCAATTTTGCGAATATTTTTCCGCCCCCAAGGGAGTGAAGAAGGTGTTGGACCACAGGCACAGGGTAAGCGCTCTGCTGAAGCGCGTGATTTAGGGTGGCCTTGTAATCCCCACAAATTCTCAAAGATCCATCAGCCTTTATGGGGGTTACAATTGGGGTCTCCCATCGGGCGTGGTCAATCGGTTCCAACATGCCCTGGGCTATTAATTTGTCCAATTGTTCATCAATCTTTGGTTTAAGTGCAAAGGGCACTCGACGAGGCTTAAACGATATGGGGGACCCCTTGTACTTGCCTAGCTTCTCGGTAAAAACATCCTGGAATTCCTGGACGAGGGCAGCTTCCCAGTCATCGCTTTCGATCTGATTGATGCCAGCTAGTTCAATTCCTAGTGGCGCGAACCACTGCAAGCCTAACAAGCTGGGCCGATCTCTATCGACGATGGTGAGTGGTAGGGTTGCGGTGTGGTCTTTGAAAGAGACTTTGACATGTCTGGAACCGGCAACTGGAATTCTGTTTCCTTGGTAGTCTTTTAATATAACTTTCTGAGTGCTGAGGTCCTGGCGACGGATGTCAGGGATCAGCTGTCTGAGGGTTTTCCAGGAGATCATTGATAGGGACGACCCGGAGTCGACTTCCATAACGCATGGTCGATTCTCTATGGTGACCTTCACTCAGATTTTCCTTGCATCAAGGGATGAAGCGTGGCCGATGGTGATGGTTTGGTGCGCCTCTTCTCGTCTAGTAGAAGTGGCTGGTGTTCGGTTTCTGTAGTAGTGGTGCCATGGGTTGCTTGGGCGGTCCCGATTCACTGGTGGGGTGCCTGATGCCGGAAATTATTTTCTCTTCAGTTTGGGCTGGACCCTCGCTTGCTTCTGCAGGCCTTTGCAATGTGGCCCCTCTTTCCACAGGAACGGCAGAGGGCGTCTAGGAATTTGCAATCTGATCGCGGGTGATTTCCCCCGCATCCGGCACATTGATACGAGGGCTTACGATTCCGCTGGTCTCGCTGATCGCATTCTGACCTGAGTCTGTTGACCTCCTCTTCCTCACTTTCTGATGAGGATTCGAGGTCTTCATGATGGGTGGTCGTTGTGTGCCTCTCGGAAAGGGGCGCAGTGTCACTGGCGAGTTGGCGGTGCGGTGCGTTCACTCGGCGCATTTGAGCTGCTGACTTCCTGGTTGCTTCTGCTGCAGTAGCATCGGCGATGACATCTGCGAGGCCGATGTCCCCCTTCGCCATAATCTTGCTCTGGGTCGTGGGGTCTTTTAGACCCAGGACAATTCGATCTCTCATGGCTTCTTCGAGATTTGCGAAGCCACAGAGTCCTCCCAGGTTTCTGAGGTCCGCGATGAAGTTTCCAACACTTTTGCTTTCCTGTTGGTCCCTCTGGTAAAACTTGTGTCTCCTGATGAGTGTTGGCACCGCTGGGGCATAATGGGCCCGGAGGATTGGGGCGAGGTTGTCCCAGTCCATTGTCTTGACTTCCGCTGGTTTTGCAAGTGCCTTTGCCATCTTAAAAACGGCGGGACCACAATGGGTCAGGAATACAGCTGGTTTCTTGCGAGGCGTAGCATCCTTTAGATTGTTGGTCTCCAGGAACATCTGGAACCTATCCATATACGAGTCCCAGTCTTCGTTAGTCGGATCAAATGGAGCGGGTGGTATAGCGCTGCTAGTCATTCTGCCGCTTATTGGTGCACTCTCAGCCACGTGCTCTGTTAGCGTTCGGTGATCAGTCAGCTCTATCGTCTCCGCATCCCATCCTCGTCGCCAGTGTTATGTCTGGGAATGTGGGCGCAAGAACGGAGACGAGGCATCGAAATAGTGACTCCAACTCTTTATTAGTGACTTCAGAACAGAGCAAAAGACTTGGGCAGCAGCAGCTCCTTTTATAGAGCTGGCTGCTGTCACAACACCCAATAGTTTGAGTTTGCCGTGCTGGGAGCGTCCAATCAGCGGCGACCCGCTGTCAGCCAATCAGATCAGCCAAAGATGACCAATCACGATCCACTATCAGCGGGCCAATCAGAAGTGCAGATTTACAAACTTGTCATGCAAAGAAAACTATTAGAATTGCAAGCCAACGAGCTTGCTTAGTTCGGAACAGTATCAGCTTGCCATGGCACTTACAGAAAGTCTGAAAACACTTCTACATAGCAATCTTAAGCTTTTGTCCCCACTGATGATTCTGGCTAGAAATGAATAAATTGGGTGAATAAATGGCTGTTCAGATTTCAAGTTTGGCAATGATGCTGGCCAATATTATCAATTGTTATCATGGCTTCTGCTGAGTGATATACACCACCACCGTTACCACCACTACTCAACCTGAACCAAGAAAGTAAGCACCAATTGCATTTCCTTCTTTGGATAGGTCTTTAAGGACACATTTGTTTCTATTTAAGGGAGTAAACAACATTTGGCTAGAGTTATCAGTGTCAACTCTGAAATGGATCGAGCCCACGGTATCCACCTCCCATTTCTCGTTGCCACACAGCTCGGGGGGGAGGAAGAGGAGTGGAATGCGAACAAGCCAAAACAACCTACTATCTCATGGGAACCAAGGTCACTCCCAACAGGTGCCAGCCAGAGACTGAGACTAGTCATAAAGGAGACACAAGAACACCTAACTGGACAATGTGACCTGTGACACTAGGGGAAGGGGGAATCTCTAACTTTTAACTACATTGAAACTATGAGAAATAACTAGAGCTGGTTTTAGGATCATCTATGCTGAAATGATGTACTCAATAAAGCAATTCTTTGAGGAAACGGAAAGTCTCAGAGTGCTGACTCATTTAGGTTCATTAATCAGAACCTTGACAATCAGTTTAACTCTAGCCCTTCTATCAAAGGTTCACCAGTTCTCAATTCAGTAGCCCAGACAAAAGAGGCATGACTGCCTCAACACACAATAGCCACTTGGAGTAGAATTGCAGATAAAAAAATAAAGTATGATACACAGACACATAGCACCAATGAGCTTGGCAGAGGCTGGAAGGGATTACCTTTGAAGATAAGACAAACAAATGGTAGGCAAGGATATCATGCTATCTCTATACCAGATCAAGAAAATGCAGATAAATCTTTTATGAGTTTGGTTCCTGAGAACAAGACATTACAACCTTTTACACCATGATAAAATAATGTCTGAAGCATTTTGACATGAAAATATTCCAACCCATCAAAAACTGTTTTGAATATGAAACAATATATGGATTCTTAAAGGCTTGAAAAAAGGAACAAAATATGTTCTGTTCTGACTTCAGAACAAAACACAGCTGATTTTAGTGACGTTGTAATAAATGTTTTGGGTTGCCTTTTTGTTGTTTATGATAAATTTGTTTCTTTAAAACACTTTTTTTCAGTCTAGCCAGTACAAGATCAGGATAACTCAGGTCTCTGCTACTGTTATCTTAGAATAGAATAAAGTAGGAATGGAAAGCTGGGAGAAGCTTACTTAATAAGTTACTACTGCTTTAAAAACACAAGCCTCTGAAATAGGGCAGTTAGAATTCATGAGAGTGGTGAGGAGAGATGCATATATATTGTGCTGTGCTTTATTTTCCGGGTAATTAATACAAAAGTGTATGCCTTTACATGCCCAAGTATGCCTGACAGATACATTTACTGATCTGTCAAAATTATACGGCCATCCATGTCATGTGATGTGACTCTGGGCAGTGTACAGTAAAACCGACATTTAAAACATTCTATAAAGCCAGTTATAAACAAACAATGAACATAAATACTGCAAGATCATGAGGGGAAAGATACTGCATAAAATACAGCCAGTGCCTAGGCTCCTTATACGTAGAAGATCCACTTGCTGGGGGGGGGGGGACAAATTTTAAGTTTTAAATGTTGATAGTATTTCTATATTTATATAGAAACTACTACTTCAGTGTTGGATAAATGGGCTGGTTTAACTTTGGAATGTGTGCGTTCAATGCATGCTCTTGTTTTTGTGTTGAGAATCTTATTCATGCAAGTCAAAGTAAGGAAAACATTGAGTAACCTCTCCTACACATAAGCAAAACCAATACCCAAAACAACACAGACCGTAATCTAAACAAGCTGACTTTTCAGTGCAGCCGCACATCTGAGCAATTATCCTTTTGCTACTGTTGTCCCCAAAACTGGGCTCTTGCTTGGTGTTGAAGCCGATAAGTCACAGGACACAAGGTATGGTACAAAATTATGCTTTTAGTTTGGTACCAAGATATAAGGACCTTGGACCCTGAAAGGTACCAAGACCCTGATTATAATCTTACAGCAATTTTTATAGTCAAAGTGTGGTCACATTCAACCCTTTGCCCTTCCCCTAATAATGCATGCATAACAGATAATATTGATTGGTTATTTGGATTTCAGCCCCCTACATCTTTATGCTTTTATGCTAAATAGCTAAATGTCACGTCATTTGTGTTTCATCCCAGGTCATGGGAATCTTGTAAAGTGTCCTAATTTAATGTGCCAGCTATGTGGTTTGGGTTTTTTTTTCTTATAAGCAAGCTATTCTTGTTCCTAAAATCCTGGCGAGTGGTTTTCTAACAATTAAGGTGCTAGCTTTTGCCTCGTTAGGAATATGCAGTCCCACCCGCTTCCTATTGCAGAGCAGCTCAAAGCAACAGCGCCATTCCCCACACACACACCTCCTTCCCCAGGGAAAAGTAAAAGCAGTTTTTAAGTCTTTTCTGAGGCAGCAGCCCCCCCGCGACCCCCCCTCTTTTATAGAGAGAGAAGACAGGAAGGAGCAAAGCTGCTTAATTGTCTGTTTTAAGGCAAAAAGATATTTTTAATCGGAATTCATATTCCTCACTCTCATGTCCATTCCATCCATACAGGGATCCTATCCTATCTCCACCATGTGACTCTTCCTCTGATCCCCAGGGCCTCATCTGTACATACATCATCTGATCCTTCACTTCCTTGTGAAATTTGTTTTAATGTTTTAAAATAACCTCTTTGCTAAATCTTTGAGTCATAGGTACCATTCAGTATGGAATATTACTCCAATTATTCTTGGGCCTGGGGACAAGGAAGCACCAACTTGTCTCAAATTCCTATGCCCTGATACGTTTAATATATTTTCAGTTTATTGTGGTGGAAAGCTTGATTTTTTCTTCTTTATTCTATTTATGTGCAATGTTTCATATACAGCATTTGAATATTTTGTTCTGAGCTTGAAGATAAATGCATTTTCTGTTTCTTGGACAATTCTATATGACATTACCTTTGTATTACATACTTTTACTGTATACAGGTAGTCCTCCAGTTCCAACCATTCAGTTATGATGAAACTGAATGGACTTAAAACTGATTTTGAAGTTCTGACCATTGCAGTGCCCCACAGTCATGAGAACAAAATTCAGGTGCTTAGCAACCAGCGTGCACTAATGATACTTTGCAGTGTACTGTGCTCAAATAATTGCTTTTTACGAGTTTCTCTTCCAGCTTCCCACAAGCAAAGTCAATGAGGAAGTGACCAGGGAAGATTGCAAGTTGTTTGGTTAAGTCTCTCTCCCTCCCTACCAGCCTTACTTTACTTGCATGCATCCTGTGCCCTTCTTCCCTAGCCTCTTTGCACTCTCACACACTGTATTTCCTTATCTCACGTCTTCTTTTTCTGACCTCCATGTGCTTATTCACTCACACATAGGAAGGTACCCCATGCCTCCTTGTGCTTGCATGTACTCCACTCCAGTATATGCAAGCACTCCACTCCAGTGGTGGGTTTCAAAGTGGTTTACCACCGGTTTGGTGAACGTGGCTGGGTGGGCATGCTTTGCGTGCAAACACTATGTGCATGCACACATGCCAAACTTGTGCTTTGCACACATGCAGAGGCTTTCCTACTCACCTCCTGCAATCCTGCATGCTCCCTGTGTCTTCAACAGCTGACGCACGACAATCTACTGTGCCGCGCAAAGCGGCTGTGCTTCAAAAGCAGGAAATAAAGGTCAGTATGGGAGCCCAGGCAGGCGGCCGGGCCCAACAGCAGATTGTCTGGAGAACTGGTTCAGTCTCAGCTGATCTTCGGCACTACTGGCTCGGCAGAACCAGGCCGAACTGGTAGCATCCCACCTCTGATCCATTCCCTCTTTCACCTCCATGTGCTCATATACATGCATGCCCCTCCACTCTCCTTCCAAGCCTTCCCTGCACCCCACCCATCCGTTCCCCAACTTCCCTGAGCTCACACACATACAAGCTTTGCATTTTTTTAAACAATGCCGATCCTAGTCCAGACTTCAGTTGTAACTTGAGAACTCCCTGTAATGTAGAATTTAGAAATTACATATACAGATCCTTATTCATACAGGTAGCTCTCCCTCAACAATAATTGGACTGGAATTTTCACTGCTGAGCAATGCTATTGTAAAGAATAACATCACATGACTGTGTTGCTTAGTGATTGAAGACCCAGCAGTCCCTATTGCTATAGTTAAGCAAGGATCGTAAGTCATTAAATGAGGCTTCCTTACAACTTTCAGCTAGTTTCCAACAAGGAAAGCCAGTGGGGAAGCCAGCAAGAAATCACAAATCCTAAATGGTTGCAAGCAAGCTGGCAGATGGATAAGTGGCCACTGCAGTATGGTGTGTGCCCAGATGCAAGGTGGCTGCTGCAGAGAATAGGAAGGCATGCAGATGGTACAAGTGTAGATGGGCAAGAGTAGCTGGTACAGAATGTAAGAGAACATACAGGGCTCATTGGAGAAAAAAGTGGCAGGAGTGGGAGCGAGTTCAAATTTCCCTGCCAGCTAACCCATTGACTTTGTGGTAAGGTTGCAAAGACAATCATGTGACTGTGGGACAGTGCAACCATTATAAGTATAAGCCAGTTGACAAATGCTTGGATCCTAATTACATAGTTACATCCCCTAATTACATCCCCGCTCTGGGACAGTCAAAAAGTTCAAGGACTGGTGATTGGTAGCATTCATTCAGTGCCATCATAACTCTCAATGGTGATGGAATGAGTAGTCATTGACTGAAGTCTAGCTATACTCATTATTTTGAAATACAAACATCAATCAGCATATATTGAGAATAGTTTTCATGCATACTGAATGATTGATGTCCATGGAGATTCTCAGTCATCCAGGTCATGGTTGTCCCAAAGGTGCTTTTTCAAAAGGCAACTGGACTTTGTTTTTCTTTGAAGATGTTTCGTTTCTCATCCAAGAAGTGTCTTTAGAATCTTCCCTTCAATGAGAAGTGAAACGTCTTCAATGAAAAACAAAGTCCAGTTGCTTTTTGAAAAAGGACCTTTGGGACATCAAATTGACTTAGTTTCTCTAGGATTCAGATGACATCCTTTCCCCACCTTACCATGAAACATTTTAATGCTTTGAACTTTTATTTTTTCTGAACATTTCTACCAAGAGATATGATGTAAGGAGGGAAACTTGTACTTCAGATGCCACCTAACCAGATCCCAGAAACCGCAATTATAATGAGAGGTGTACATGTGTTACTCTTAACACAGCTTATAGGTTTATCCGAAATTTTACACTGTGGGTTCACCCATTCATCACAATAAGAAAAAATACATTCCGGTTTGAGCTTCTTCGGTGACACACTGAAATCTGCGATCGTGCGCAGTTTCGATCTATGCTCGCCGCTGGAGCGCCCCGAGCCAGCTGGTTTAGGGGCTAAGCCACCCCATAGAGGTGGTGAAGAGGGGGGAGACTGCCAGCAGGGTCAAGGAGAGCCGCATCTCTTCTCCCCAGCTGGCCATTACTCCCTTTCCTGAAGGCAGTTGCAGTGGTGGTCAGAAATGGCCACCTCAAGGAAGAACTTGACCGGAAAAGAATGAGCAGGAGGAAGATAAGAAGAGAAAGTTTCAGTTGACCGGGTTGAACTGAAAAAGCAACAATATAAGGTACCCTGGAATTTGAATTATAAAGAACAACATTGTTCCCAAAGAAGACTTTGAAGCGGTGAATGAGAGAGGGAAGGGAAAGGATTTTTTTTTCTTCCCTATATTGACAACTAAGAGATTTAAGCAAGAAACCGGCAAAAATCTACTTTGACATTAACAGGCATTTAAGATGAAAATAAAATGTCAAAGGTATAATAAAGATTTCTGGATTCTCAAAAACTTTTAAAAGAAGGAAAAAACAAAAAGGTGGGATCTGGAAAAATGGAGGAGACCACCTGGAAGTGAAAGGAATTAACAGTGACATTTTAACAAGATTCCTAAAAGATACATTTTAACTGAAACTTTGTAACAAGAGAAGAGAACCCCAGGAAGAGGAAGTGGAAAAAAGAAGCAAGAAGAAACAGCTTTGGATTATTTGGATTACTTGGTGATTTTTGGATTTTTGGCTATTGGATCTAAAGGACTAAAATTAATTGGGTGGTTGTTTAAAAGTTTTTAAAATGGTATCACTCTTGGAAGAATTGCAAATGGAACTTAAAAAACAGAAAGAAGTTGTACAAGGAGGAAGTGGTTCTTTTGGCTTCATATTTCAATTTTTAGAAATGGAGATCCTGAACTATGAGAAACAACAAGAAATGCCTGTAGAACAAGAAGGGCGGGACAAAGAAGAAGCCATCTTCAATGTGGGGAAAAGAAAGGAAAGGGGGGAAAGAGAGTGAAAAATCTAAGAACTGAAAAAACAACCCCCAAAAAGAATACTTTTAAAAGTAATCACAACATTAGGAAGAAACAGAAGAGAGGATTACAGAAGAGAGAATCAGAATTAGAGAGAGAAGGGGTCAAAAAGGGAAGGGAGAAGAAGAGGGGGAAGAGGGAAAGGAAAAGAAATTATAAAGGACAGAAACAGGACATAGAGAAACAGGGAAAACGTACAAGGATTAAGGGTATAAGCCTATTTAGAAGACACAGAGATAATGGGTGAAAACTTAATTGAAAGGGGGATTCTGCAAGGGTACATAAGATAGTATTGTTATATTAGAAATAGAAATGAACTTTGAAAATATGAAACAAGTGTGATTAAAATGATAGATAAAATACTCATTGTAATGTAATGGAATGTTAAATAAATGAAATAAAGAGAATGAGAGAATGAAATTAGGAAAGGAGGGGAACATTTTAATTATTATCAATGTGTTATAAAAATTTAAGTGAAGGGGAATATGAAAGAAACATGAAAAAATGAAAAAATTATGGAAATATTATAAGTGTTCCTAGTAGTATGATACCCTATTGAAAAGAAATGTTAAAGATGTCAAAGATTATAACTAACATTAATGATAGAGCTGAATTGGAATAGAATAAGTATTTTATTTATTATTGTTATATATATATTTTCTCTTTAAGAACAGTGCGTATTTTAAGAATGTACCAATCAGAATTTGACTGGAAGTTATGTGTTACACTGAATGTTATAATTGTAAAGGCACAAATTGAAGTTTAAGTAAGAGTTGAATGGATAAAAAATAAAAGATACAAAGATGTCATACTCCAATTAGTAACTACAGGGAAAAAATTTGTTTAATGAGAAAAGAAAATATGAAATTGAAACAGGACAGACAAAAGTATAAATATAATGACTAGAAAGGTATTGAAACTTAGAAAAAGATATATATAATTGAATTTAGAAAGGAATGAGATAATTAAAAGATTGAGAAAACTAAGGGAAGGGAAAAATTATTGAGAAAATGTTAAAATAGTAATAAGATATGGAATAGAACACAAAGATGAATATGTAATTGAATTTGTGTCTGTATGGAGAAGTGATAACCCGGGACCATGCTGTTCTCAAAAAAAGAAATTTTACTTGTATTATGTTTTGTGAAAACCCAAATAATTTTCTTATTAAAAAAAAGAAACATTTTCTTATAAAATCAGGGGTTTTCATTGAAAGTACTGAAAGCATCCAATTGAGTAATTGCCCATGTGAATGAAAACTATTTATGTGGTATAGGAAGCAATCTTGGAATCAAAGCAATGAGCCAGGACTCATTGTTTAAGTGGGGTCTTGTCTCTACCCTTCAGTGTGGTGCTCCTTGGCAAAATATCCATCACATTGTGTCTGTATGCCCATCAAGAGCTCACACCTGCCCAATGTCTGATTTTTTCAACACAGAACAACCTTGGTGTCCTTGGTAGACTGAACATTGACATTTGAACCACTGTAAGTCCATGTATTTGCCATACACTAAATTGATTTTCTAGATATTTTAGGCTTGACTGTACTAAACAAATATTAGTGGATTCACATTGTTTATTTTATTTATTTATTTGATTTGTCAATTGCTTACAAGATAATAGGTATAAGTATATACATAGTTATGAATACATGAAATGGGTACATATAAGAAAAATAAAAGAAACAATAGGACAGGGACGGTAGGCACATTGGTGCGCTTATGTGGTATAGGAAGCAATCTTGGAATCAAAGCAATGAGCCAGGACTCATTGTTTAAGTGGGGTCTTGTCTACAGACCTCTTAGGAAAGGGGTGAGGTCAATAGTAGACAGTCTAAGGTTAAAGTTTTTGGGGTTTGGGGGAAAAACCACAGAGACAGGTAGAGTATTCCAGACATTGACCGCTCTGTTACTGAAGTCGTATTTCCTGCAATCAAGTTTGGTGCTTCACTTTGGACTCTACAGAGGAAAAGTGGCAGCTGGAACTGGAAGGATGCAGGGCTGTCTAGTATTGCTTTGACTGCTGCAGCAAATTTTGCTTGGATGGCCGATGTTCAGGAATGTATAGAAATGACAATTAGTTTCATTAATACCTTAAACTACCAGACCAATCTGGCACCCTCTTCCCCCTTCTTTTGTTTTTCAAGGTACTACTGTAAATCTCCCCTCCGTTGTCATGGTGTTGGGAGTCCTGGACGCCATCCAGGACACCCCCGCCCATTGGCAGCCACGTGCCGTTTTCGCGTTGACCCTTTTTTTGTTTTTTTGTTTCCTTTCTGAAGGCTGCTTGTGTCACAGTCGCAACTCGCCTCTCAGATAACCCCTCCCTCCCCCTCTGCTGAGAGAGCCTCTAAGTGGCCAAACGGCTTGGAGGGAGGGAGACTCAGTCCCGCCTGCCGGGAGGTGGAGATGGGGATTGCCCCATGGAATGATCTAGGCAGCCTGTCCAGCGCTTGTGGTCAGAAGGCGTCCGGGGGCTTCTGGGAGCGGCTTTCGGCCCGGGAGGTGGAAGGAAATGGATTTCACCGCCGCCTGATCTTCTCATCTCTCTCTCTCTCTGGGGACTTTGGGCTGGACTGTTGCAGCGCGCGAGACTGAGGAGAACATCTTCAAAACTCAATGTCATAGCGGTCCACGGACAGAGCCGATGCCAAGAAGCCGATTCTGAAGTCAGTGGACGACGGCAGGGAAAGAGAAGAAGTCCCGAGAAGTTGAAAGAGCCCCGGGCTGCAGAAACCCTCGTTTTGCCTGAAGCCTGAGGCAATTGCGAAATCTCGCAGCAGGTGCAGCGGCTAAGATAAGTCCTTACCTCCACGCGCCGCTGCCTCAGCCGCAGCGGACTCGAAAGATAAACGAGAACGCGCGCCGCTTAAAGAAAGCCAGAAAATCCCCCTATCGCCGCGGGAACAGAAGAAAATAATAATAATAATACTTCTAGCTGCAGAAAAGCACGCTCCAACGCTCGGGAAGCAGATTTGGACCCTAGGTAAGTCAGCGCAGCCTAATGCAGAGTCTGGAGAGAAATCGTACCTTTTGCTCTGATGAGAGCGCGCGCGAAAAAGAGAGGAGAGGGTTGCTGAAGGTGAACTTGGCGCCGAAAGCTATGTGGGCGGGGGTGGGGCAAGTGAAAAAGTTGGAAAAGATGTGCGCGAGAGGTGCAAAAACAACAAAAAAGGAATTGGGTGTGTGTGTGGGGGGGGGGGGAACCGGAGTTACGCGCGCGCCGGGGCGAGAAGGGACGGCTAGAGAAGGCAGCTTGCCAGAAACTTGACTTCGTGGGTCGCTTGAACCCAACGGAGGTTGGGGTGGAGGTGGGAATTGGCTGAAAGGTGTGGGGAGTGACGAGGCGGGGGATGTATGCTCGGGAGAAGAGCGAAGGATGCCGGAGTCTCTGAGGTGGGTGGGTGAGAGAGAGAGAGAGAGTGATATGGAGGGGCGCGTATCCTCGGCGCGGGTTGCGCGAGCGCATCTCCGCTCTCGTTTCCTCAATCGCAGCTGGCAAGTCACTTGGACCAGACGGCCTCGCTCGCCGCAGCCTTTTCCCGGCCTCGGGCGTTGGATGGTAGAGCTAGAAGTGCTCTGAATTGTGCTTTGGGAGCGGCCTTTTCTTCCTCTGTCCCGGAGCTGCGTCCCCAAATTACCTGCCTTTGCCGAGTCCATGCGCTCTTGCTGCCTGTAGGGGCCACTCTCGTTTTCTTCGCAGGTAGAAGGCTGCAGCCGAGCGCGGAGGGGACTGAGGGCCGAGACCTCCGGGGATGAGGGGCTTCTTGTCAGGAAAAACTGTAGGGCGAATGGGAATGTGGAGCTGGAGGATGGAGAAATCCTGTTTTGGGTTTGGGTGCTGAGGCGAAACTTAGCTTCTTTGGCGGTGTGGGGGGTGGATGAGGATGCAAGGTTATTCAGGGTAAAGAGTATAATAACAGGTCGGGCCCTTCCCTGATCTAAACGGGGCTTCAGGAAGAGGATACAGTATTTGCCTTGGCGCCAAAGCGCAAGTTCCTGGTTGTTTCAGGAAGAAATGAAACCCCATCTTTGAACTTCCAGGAGATAGGATCTGAAAATAGGCGATTCCTGATAAGCCTGGCCATGCTAAACCAAAGTCGCTAAAGGAGGAAGAAGGAAAATAAAAAAAAGTTACTTGGCTGTGTAACAATGGGTCAGATGAGGAATGGAAAGAAAAATAGTTTTAGGCCGGGAGCACCCAAAATTTGCTTTTTAAAGCCAGGCAAAAAGTTAAACCTGAAAATCTTGTGTGGAATTTACAAGCCTTGAAAGATCATTGAAAGGTAGTGGTTTTTCCCTCTGGAACAGCACAAAAGGGAGCCGAGAATATGAAATATATATTACAGCCAGAAGATTAAATATAATTAAAGTGAAGAATGGGGGCTATATTTGGTGCTTATTAATGCAGGAATTGGTTCTGGTCCTTGGACAAAATGATAATGGAAGGACATATATTTGTACACTTACTGAAATGGATCAGGCAGTATTAAGGCCTTGTGACTTTTGGAAGATGAAATGTCAGGTGCAGTTTGACTTTGCTGACATTCTTCTGTGCTACTGCAGTAATCACCTCCTTCTATCTGTTTCTTCTTATTGCTACTGAATCTTAGCATCATTTGTGCTTCTCAGAATACTTGTCATGTAAGGTATTTATTATTTTCCTAATAGATTTTCAGGCTAAGATTACCAATGATAACTCTTTTTATCACAATTATAAACTAATTGTGTGGAGAAAGAGATTAGTGACAGTTATGATTCTAACATTAAAAGTGAAATGCCAACACCGAGTACATGCTAATTGCTAAATAATAAAATATTTTTGTGCCACAAAGTTGTCCTTTCAAATTGAGTTAAACAGGATGGAATGATTCATGAGCCCATGTGAAATATTGAGAACATGATATGGAGATGTTCATAAAGGCCAGCCACAGAAAAAGTTACCAATTCACAAAATAATATTTTACCAGAAAGACAACAAATATCGTTAGTCCCCCCGGCACTTTTCAACAACAACAAAAAACTACTGCAGTTATTTAACATTATTGTTTTCTAGGAATATCTGGTTTATTTTATTTATTAAATTTATTAAACTGTTCATCTCTCAGTCAGGTGTTCTATGGCACTTTTGTCTTATGTCATCACATTATTCACTTTGCTTTGAAATATGCACATCAAATTCTGTTCTGCAACAGTGCCTAGAAATAAATAGATCCTCACTATGACTAGTATTGCCAATTGAACATTAGTATACATTCAGGCTAATACATTCATTTGGCAATACTAGTCACAGTGTTGAAATTGTTTTGTATGTGAATTATGTTTATTTCCAAAGGATGAAAGTATAGTTTTCTTCACTTTCCATTTTCATAAATGGTTTAGACTAAGAAAAAACTGCATGCTGTACTTAATATAGTACATACAGTCTCTTTGCTCATAATTCTGAAATACTAAAATATTATAGAACTTGGTTGACTGAAGCAAGGAATTGTGGAGAAAGAGAGGAACATGGTGTATGTAAGTTGCCATAACAAATAGGATTAAAGCTAGTTGTGCAGTGGAAAAGGAACACAGTGCACTATCATGGTCTTGTTGAGCTAAGAAAAATGTCACAGGACACCCTTAAGTAGAGGGGAAATAGTTGCCCCTACCTGGGATCCTGTAGCCAGATTTTGGGCACCTGGCTTCAAGCTGGTGCTGGTTAATACTGATTTGGTAGTAGACAAGTGGGCAATTTGGATTATATCACTGAGACCCAGTTGAGAGAAAACAGTGAGGTCTTCTTAGGAATCTATCCAGCCAGATGTCAGGCCTGTAGTAACTTCATTGCCAAGGCTGGGATAGTGTTGATCTACTGTGATGTGTTATCTGCAGCAAGGATTGCTATTCCAAATGTGAATGGATGTGAATGTCTATGTGTTCAGTTAGATAGTAGGATAAGCTAGGAATACTTTTGGTATACCACTTGCTGTGCACTTCCTTAGGATCCCTTCCTAAGTAACTAGACCTGGTTGCTAGACTGGAGATAGAGATTTCCCCCTTGCCATGTGTTGGTACAGGGGAACTTTAGTCTCCAGGTGGAAGGGGCTGAGTCTTGCAGCTAGGAATTTCATTGGCCTCCATGACAACCAAGAGCCGATCCTAGGTTCTATTGACTCTGATGCATGTGGACATCACGTGTTAAACTTAGATTTTGCATTTGAGTAATTGTGTAATCTGGTTATGGATGTTACTATTATCTGCCCTTTGTCATGGACAGATTACTTATTGATCCAGATGCCACCTATTTCTTCTGGAGGACCTGACCCATTTAGATTCCCTTTTCCTGCTGGTCAAACCCCTTGTTTACTGAGAACTTCATGAGATGAGTTAGCAAAAACAATGTCCAGTGCATTGGTAGAATATAAGGTAGACTAAATTTTACTGAACATGGGTTTGAGCATAGTCTATGGCAGACGTGTCAATCACACAGCCCACAGGCCAGATCCGGCCACAATAGGCCCAGAGTTGTCCCGTGGGTCTTCCTGGAGTCAGCGAGGAATCAGCCCGTGCTGCCCTGGCCTACCCTGGCTATGCCCACTCAGTCAGCTGCAATGACCAGGCCCCTCAAAGGCAAACAAAATCATGATATGGCCCACAATGGGATCGAGTTTGACACTCCTGCTCTATAGCATACCTGTTTCTACTTTCTTACTGCTTTGGCCTATTATCAATTGGTAGCCTTTTGTGGGTGGTTAATTCCCTTTTGGAAAGGAGCTGCCATCTGTCCTCTGTAACTAGTTTGCTCAATATTTTGCTTTAATTTTGATTGTATTTGAGTTCTATTGAGGCATATTCTGTCTTTAACTTTCTGGCTGAATATAAAGACAGTTAGATAAACTCTACAAAGGCTTCCATACAAAGTTTCTTTATTGGATTGTAATAGGCATCCTCAAGGTATAACTCACAGTTATGTTGAGATTCATCTAATGTCCAATCTTTGCATAATTGTCTTCATAGTGTGAAAATATGGTTATCTTCATCCCATAATGATACAGCAAAGGATCCAGCATGCTGCTGGGTCCAGGCAAGGAAAGAACAAAGGCTTCCCCCAACCCAACTAGAGGTCAATTCAGTGACCAATCAGGATTACAGATGTGACCACATGACATGAACTACATTTCCCATGAGGCATTAACTACATTTCCCATGAGGCATTCCCTTAGGGGGACAGCTCCCAATTCCCAATTAACTGTATACTGTCTGACCAGCACAAGGCATTTTGCCAGATTACCTGCATTCCCTTTTGGCCTGTTTTCTCTGAGAAGGTAAATAGGATGCTCTCTAAAATGTCCTTGGATCCTTGTTCCTCTTGGCTTCTTCAGAAAGCTAGGGATTGGAGGTGAGCAGGTTTCTCCCTGGATCTTGGAGGTTGTGAAAGCCTCGATGCAGGATGAGTTGATGCCTGCATTCCTTAAGGAGGTGTTGGGTTACCCCCTCTTTAATGGGCCCTGTGTAGATTTGGATATATTAGATAAGTGTCTGATACTTTCCTTTCTCTTCTTAGCAAAGATTATTGAAATAGTGGTTTGCTTTTATCTCAACCCTCATCTGTCAGGATTCAGGACTAGGTATGGGACAAAGGTGGTATCAGTTGATTGATGATGTATGTCACGATCATTACAGAACTAATGTGCCTGTCCTGGTCTCTTTGGATCTATCAGTACATCAAACATGGAATTTTTCTGCATTGGCTGAGGATTTGGAAACTTGTTTTATAGTGGTTCTGCTCCTTCCTCAGAGGTGGTGATTTGGTGTAGGGTTTGGCCCCATGGTTGCTTTAACTATTGGATGCCAGCAGGATCTGTCCCACATTCCGCCCAGTTATTGAACATTCACATGAAGACACTATGGGCAGGAGCTCATCTGGCAATATGACTGGGTTGTATGTTGGAAATGTTATTAAAGACTTTTTCCAATGGCTGAAGACTATGAGGGTCTGGATGGGAGAGAACAGCTTAAATTGTACCCCGGCAAGGTGGAGCAATTTATTTTGTACATGAATTCCTTTATGATCTCTGTTTTATCTTGGATGGGATTGTACTGCCACAAAAGTATAACTGTGATGTAGGGATTTTCTTGGACTCCAGATTTCATCATCAGTTGGAAGCCATGGCTGGGAGTGAATTTTGCCCAGTTTTGGCTGGTATGGCAAGATCTGACTACTTACGCCGTGTCTGTCTAACTGGAGTTCTGGATCATACATGTATGAGCCTTCCTTTAAAGGCTACCTTGAAGTTTTAATTGGTGAAAAATGTTTACTGTGGGCATGTATTATGCCTGTCTTGTGGCCTCTGTACTGACTTTCTATCAGCATCTAGATGCAATTTAGTTTCTGCAATTGCCCTATCAGTCATCAAGCTCTGTTATTCTGGCCCTGTTGCAGCTTCTGGATTATCCTCAAAGACTGCCCCATGTAGAGTATGTTACTGTAATCCAGTTGATTGATGATCAGAGAAGAAGTGATCATTGCCAATGGAACCTGGTGCAGGTAGAGCCATCAATAATAGACATGCCATTTGAAGTTGGCAAGTGCCCTGTGATTAGTTTTGTCTCTACCTGCTGCTATAATACAGCAATGCAAAGTGCTAGTTTTAACTTGATGGCTGGGGGCTGGGTTATTTGTAGAATGATATTTTCCCATGGAATTGTCTTACCACTTTGATCATGCAAGTTAGTTAACTTTCATCTTGGGGAGATTAGGCTAAAGCCCAGAAGCATGGTTTTCTTTTATTTTCTTGTTTCCTTTTTATATGTTTTATCCCATATTTTAATTATTATTTTATGACAAATAACTCAAGGTGGTAATCATACCTAATAGTCCTTCTTCCTCCTATTTTCTTCACAACAACAAGCCTGTGAGGTGAGTTGGGCTGAAAATGAGTGACTGGACAAAGTTGTGGAGCCAGGTTTCATGCCTAAAACAGAACTACATCTTACGTCTCCTGGTTTGTAGCTTAGTGCTTTACCCACTACACTAAACTGGATTTCCTATGAAAGGGCATTCTGGAATTTAAGCAGCTCAAGCATTAATACTATCTGTTTCCTGGAGGGGGGGATTGAAAATAGATTTTCTGAAGGCTTTTAAGTGTTCTTTGTAAGCCTGTTTATAAGGCATTTGATTTTGGTATTATTGTGTTTATTTAGTACTGAGTGCCATCAAGAGTATTTTTATGATTCTGGTAAGTTGTTTTTATGATTCTGGTGGCTTATAAATCTGAAAAATAAACTGCTCTCCAGACCCAGTTAAAAAAGAATTGGTATATAGTATCTTGGAAGAGATTTTTGAGATATGCATTTGAAGTCACAGCTAAATACACTTGAGGGTGCATTTTGTACTTCTTGGTGGTTAATACAATTTAAAATCATTTGGTAGTAAGGTTATCTATACCAGCGGTTGCCAACCGGTGGGCCGCGGCCCACTGGTGGGCCATGAGAAAATTTTGGTGGGCTGCAGAGAAATCTCACCCCAGAGCACCCCTCAAAGCAATTAATCCAAGTTGTGCGGAAACACAAGGCTGAACAGCCCACATAGCCCACGGGAACCCTCCCCGCCCACCCACTCCTTACCTGGCAAACTTGCCTGCTAAACTGCTATTTTTCCTTTTTCCGACCATCATCTGTTCTGCTGTGCCGGGAGATTTAGATTAGCTAGGAAGCAGGAAATGGTTGGATTTCTTGCTTTCTAGCTAGTCTTTAGATCTTCAGCTCTGCTTTTAAGCACAGCTGAACCTCCCTTAGGACTGAAGGTACTATTATTCAGTGCAGACTCGCAGCAAGCAAATTTGAGAGACTGAGCTAGCTGATGTCAAATAGATAGATCACTGAATGATTCTGTGAGCAACTCAATATGCCTGCCTGCTTTGCCTGATTTTGGGTAAAAGTTGCTCTTTTTTTATAAAAAAATTCAATATTTATATAAAATTTATAATATTTACATACAAGCCATGCCCAGCCAGTCACATGACCACCAAGCCACACACACAAATTAGGCCATGCCCACAGAACCAGTTAGTGGTCCCTGGGATTTAAAATTATGAGTTTGGTGGTACCTAAGGTCCAAAAGGTTGGCGACCCCTGATCTATACATCATTTACCTTACATTTTCTACTACATTGAATGTACAATATTTAATGCTTTGCCATTTAGATCTAAAAAAAACCTGAAAATGTATATTGAACCAAAATGTATATATTCAAAATGTATATTGAAGTCAGATTTTTTTAATCTCACATCCCCAAAATCTTTTTGATATGTAGTTTACCTTCTTTCTATTTTTTTGCGATAGATTTTATTCATGTTAATTTTTGGAAGAGAGTTTAGGATCCCAGGCATTTTTAGTAATTACCGTATTTATCGCGTATAACACGCACAGGCGTATAACACGCATCTTCATTTTAAGAGGGAAATTTCACCCCCACTCCCACCGGCGCGCTTCAATCCACAGTGTCCCATTCTGCCTGCCTGCCTGCCTGCCTTAGTTTCTGGTTGTTTGGGAGCAGCTTCGGCTGAGAATAATAACTATTCGCCTCTTTTACTCAGCCGAAGCTGTTCCGATTCAACCATTAACGGAAGGCAGGCAGGGGTGGGGGTGGGGAGAAACGGGCGCTTCAGGGAAGCTGCGGCGACAGGAAAAGCCCCCGCTTCTTTGAAGCAGTTTCTTCCTGTGCTGGTGGAGAGCGAGAGAGCGACTGAGAGAGCTGACCAGAGAGAAGGACAGGCTTCGGTTGCTTCCTCCCTCCCCTTCTTTCATTTGTGTCCTTGATCCCCGATCCCAGCAGCATTCACCGAAGGCTTCTTAACATTATATCGGGCGTATAACACGCATACATCATTTGCCCCCTATTTTCAGGGGGAAAAAGTGCGTGTTATACGCGATAAACACGTATAGCTTCAGTTGTATAAATCGTTTCCTTTCCATTTTCATGAATAGTTTTGTTCAACTTGCAGGCAGAGACTAAACATTTGTCTCGCATTGTGGAGGCTTCTGACACTGTAAGGAAAAAAGAAAGCCTTCTCTTTCAAAGGGCAGAATGTACGTCTTGTTCTATTCCTTTACCGTCTCTCAAATAAATTAGTACATCATTACATATTTGTAAAGAGGTATACTGTGATCCTGCTTTGAATAATATGACGTGTTGTTGTCATCTAAGGCAGTGATCCCCAACCTTTTTATGCCGCCGTACTGCACGCATCAGCTGGCGCGCGCGCCGGTGCCCGGCATCGACACTGGCGCCGCCATCTTTTTGATGAAAAAGTGCTTCCGGTGACCTCACCGGAAGCACTTTTTCATCAAAAAGATGAGCAGCGCGCCAGCGCCTCGTGAGCTTTTTCGGGTAGAAATGGCTTTCTACCCGGAAAGCTCACGGAAGCATGGAGTGCCGCCATCTTTTTGATGAAAAAGTGCTCCGGTGAGCTTTCTACCCGAAAAGCTCACCGAAGCACTTTTTATCAAAAAGATGGCGGCGCCAGCAACCAGCGGCCCAGTAAGACTTGTTCCGTGGACGTGTACCGGTCGCGGACCGGCGGTTGGGGACCCCTGATCTAAGGTACCTCTCTCTTCCATATCTTTATGAAATTTAATCTTTACCTTGGCTATGTAATTCACACAAAAAATAGGACTATATATGGCATAGAATTGGCAAAAGCCCAAAGAAAAAAACGATAGGAAAGGTGATACTGAAATAGGAAAATAAAGCCAGGTTATTTCCAGGATGGAAAAGACTGAATAAAATGAAAACAAAATAGTGAATAGCAGTAAAGAGGATATCTGGGAAAAGAATCATTTTCTGTCTAGGGGATTTCACATTGCACTGGTTGTACCCCTGGAGCTTGAATATTTCCAAAAAGCTGTCATTAAAGAGATTTGGATATATATAAAGATATAACTCCTCCTTGGTCTTAAGGGCAACTATGTCTTGTTATATTTAATAATTATTATTAACATAATCATAACATGTTCATGATTCTCTGATTTGTTGCATTCAAATAAGCAAAAACGTACCTTCAATGCCTTGTTGAAAATTATATCCATTCTTAAATTCCACTATTCTTAAATAGCACTTCTTTACTCAGAGTAAAGTCTAGCAATTCTTGCATGCATAACAAAATGGAGCAAAAATTGAATCCGAACTAGCCAATTTGTCCTAGTGGTTAAGGCACCAGATTAGAAACCGGAAGGCTGTGAGTTCTAGTCCTGCCTTAGCCATGAAAGTCTGCTGGGTGACTTTGGGCCAGTCACTCTCTCAATCCAACTCACATCGCAATGTTGTTGATGTGAGGACAACAGAAGAAGGGGGAAATACTACATACGTTCCCCTTGTTCATAATAATAATGCAAGTGGGATATAAATAAATAATAAATGTAGGGAGCATAAAATATGGAGATGGGAAGATGGTTTGAATGTGGTTGCTTCTGTAGTCTGTACAAAGGAATTGACAAAAATTTGATCAGATAACCAGAAATCTGAAAACAACAGTAGTACAAATGGTGTCTCTAATCACTGAGCACCACATTTTGTCTCTTAACCAAAACTTTGATATATTCAGAAGCAAAAGTGTCAGAATGTTTATTAATCAGATATACTGGTATAATCTATGTAAAACAGAAATAATTGATTTATTTTATTTTTTTAAAAGTCTTTACGATATTTAGTTTGATAGATTTATCTTTTAAAATTTCTTTTTAAAAATTGCCTTGAAAATTTGCCTCATTTGTTATTTTATGGAAAATTCACTAGCAGCTTAAAAACCTGCAATGGAATTTCACCAACACAAACAATTTTTATTTTTTCCAAAGCCCTCCAGATCTTTAAAGCTGTTCTCATTCAAATTTATGCCCTTTAAACAAAAATTGTTAGTTGGAAAAGGTCCTACCAAACTTTTTTTAAAATTCTTTGGCTGTTATAGACTAACACAGCAGTCTTACTACTTTGTCTAAGAAACAATACGTTTCTTTATCAGCATTTGGTTTGGAAAGAAATAGCATAATCACTTGTATCTTTTACAATCAAATCGACGCCCCATTGTTGTCTCTGCCCTTACATACTAATGGAATGATTTAAAAAATTGCAAAATCTCTTTGTCCCAGAGACAAGAGTAAGGCAAATAAATGCCTGTTTCTGCATTAATGAGTCATAGGTTGCTAATTAGGACAGAGGACAAGACTGATTTTGAATAAGGTCACAGTTTCAGTGTTTGACATCTCCAATTGAAAAGATCTCATGTATCAGGACTAGAAAGACCTCTGCTGGAGACCTTGGATAATGATCACCAGTCCAACACATATGATATGCCCGTGATGGCGAACCTATGGCACACGTACCGGAAGTGGCACGCAGAGCCACTTCTGCTGGTACGTGAGAGATCGCCTGGAAGAGCCCCACTGCACATGTGCGCCGCCCCACCAACCAGCTGATTGTTTGGTATCTGCCGCGCATGCATGGGGGAGACGTGCACATGGGAGATGCGTGCACACCTCCAGAGGCTTGCACTGTGTGGGGGTCGCATGTGCATGCACAGAGGAGCACAGTGTACAGGCTTAGGGGAAGGGGCAAGTCATGTGCACATTGCATCATGGATGCAGATACGCGAGTGCGTGCATACTTTTGGCACGCAGCATGGAAAATGTCTGGAATACTCTACCTGACTCTATGGTTTCTTCCCCAAACCCCAAAAACTTTAACCTTAGACTGTCTACTATTGACTTCACCCCTTTCCTAAGAGGTCTGTAGAGGGCGTGCATAAGCGCACCAATGTGCCTACTGTCCCTGTCCTATTGTTTCTTTTATTTTTCTTATATGTACCCATTTCATGTATTCATAACTATCTATACTTGTACCTATTATCTTTTAAACGATTGACAAATCAAATAAAATAAAAAAATAAAAAAAATATTACAATATGCCTTCAGTTTGATGAAACTGAACATAACTAACTCTTCACTTAGTCAATATCCATCAAAGAACCTACTGCATTTAGTGAAATTGCATAATTTTGATCAAATATTGATTTTTTTCATCTATGTTTCCTATAAAAAGCTAAAACCAAAATTTATTCTATAACTATAGCATCTAGATCTCTTATCTCTCATGTTGCAGTTTTCCCAGGATATCAAGGAAACATAATGAGATGATAGTAATTGCCACCTATAAGCTGGGAATCTGACAGCAATCTTTCTTGTATTATTTTTCTTCTTGGCAGCTTTTTTCTTTTTATATTCAGCTGTTATATTCTTGTGAGAAGATTTATTTCATTTGATTTGTTGTGCCAAGATATTTTAAATCCTTACACCCATAATTCATTGCTGGTAGGCATGCTGGTAGGAGTTTTAGTAGGAGTTTTAGTAGTTAAAATGCAAAACATCTGGGTAACCCTAAAGTTGTCTACCACTGCAATACACAATTTCTGGATTAGCTAATTTTATTATCCATCTATCTCTTTCAGAGATCACATTGCCTATGCCATCTTCAACTCATTTAAAAGTAATTGTCTCCAATTTATAATAACCAAAGTGATAAAATAAAACATATATTATAGCATAAACTAGCAAAGGACAAACTTATAGAAAAACATAAGTACATAAATTGTGTACATGTTAAATGCAATTGTGCCTAATTTCTCATAAAATACTATTCAAGGAATGTGTTTACTATTTCATTCATAAATGTTGCAATAAGTAGTCAAGATTTAATTTTTATAGGTGACAGCAATAGTGACTCCCAAAGTGAGAATGTTTACTGATACTGGGTTATCAATACTTTAATATATTACTTATATTTAAGAGAAACTGCATAGCTAGGAAAAGAGACAGTCAGAAACTGATGCTTTAGGTGCATTTTCACATATCCCAAAGCATTGTTTAGAGTTTGAAATAAAATGCTGCTATGCAGTCCTAATTATAAATAATAACTAGTAAATTATAATTAGTAAATGTAACATGTATTGATTTACAGGAAATTGCCAATACGCCAATTTGATGTTATTTCCATTTGTAATTTGAAATAAAGAAATAATAGAATTATGATAATTATTTACATGAAAAACAAGCTTGGAAAAATGTCGTTTTATGCATTGAATGGCATACATGCCCAATAGCAACATATTTTGTTCTAGAGGTTAAGGGACCAGCTAGTAACCAGGAGACCTTGAGTTCAAGTCCTGCCTTAGTCATGAAACCAGTGACTTTGCACCAGACACACCCAATCACACTCACAGGGTGGTGGTTGTGGGGAAAATAGGAGGAAGAAGGTGTGTTTGCCACCTTAAATTATTTGTAAAAATGAAGGCGGGATATAAATAAATAGTGGAAGCCTTTCTTTGCATGCTTAAGCAGATTTAATAAAAGAAGCAAGTTTAAGTGAGTCAATAAAAGTGAGATGGTGGTTGTGGGGAAAATAGGAGGAAGAAGGTGTGCTTACCACCTTACATTATTTGTAAAAAATGAGGGTGGGATATAAATAAATAGTGGAAGCCTTTCTTTGCATGCTTAAGCAGGTTTAATAAAAGAAGCAAGTTTAAGTGAGTCAATAAAAGTGAGGTGAGACAAATTTAAAAACATTTTAGAAAATGTATTATATGCCTAACTGGCATTTTGTAATTAGAATTGTATTAGAATTATAAATTGTTTCATTTTGAAAATTGGGTGGGTAATTTCTTACATTTCTTTTGAAATATTAGCAACTGAAAACAAAACACAAGAATTTTTAGTAGAACTTTCAAACTACGTAGTTCTAAAGTGAAGTAATTCTGGCCATTGCAAGAAAGTCTCCAAAGGTTCATTTGTGTCTTATTAATACTTGCTGTCAATACATTTTGTTACTTTTCCGCTTAGCAAATTTCTTTGTATATTCCTTTTTTCTTCGCAAATTTCTTTGTACCTTCCTCTTTTTTTCATCATATTTCATCTGTTTTTTATGATGTTAATTCCTTGTGAAGCAAATGAAAACTATTTTTACTCTACCTGTATAATTATTTTTTATTTATATAGTTATATCAGGCTATGACAAATTAGTTGGTAAGACTAGAAAAATATGGGAAACATTAATAACAGCATGAAAAAGACCACTATAATAAAAACAAATGAGAAAAACAGCATAGAAAGAGCTTGGATATCTGCTAAAGACATGAAACAATTTTAAATAGAAGACACAGAGAGACATAACATTACGGGAAGTGAATGGTATCTTTATTCTCTTAATAAATGTGAAGCCCATGATTCAGAGAGAATTTTTGTCTCCTAAGTGGTTGCAGTTAGAGGTTGGAGAGGGAGAGATTCAAATTTCTTATCTTGATCCTTTTTTAAAAAATAAATGCTTATTAGAAATTTTAAATACAAAAACTAACAATAACTAATATTTAGAATGAAAAAGGAGGAAAAAGAGCACAAAGACAAAAGTGCAGAAATCAAAGAAAAGGAAAAAAAGGATTATTAAAAAGTTCCAATTCTCTTTCATAACAGCTGTAAATATAAGTTAACCTTTTACTCTATGGTTAAGCATTGTTTATATTTTCTGAATAATCTATTTTATTCTAATCTTCAAAACCAAGTATTGTGACTTCATTTTTTTCTGTTTCCCATAAAACGTCTCGTAAGGGCTTTCCAATCACCATTAAACTTAGACAGTGTCCTATTTCTAATTATAAATTCCCTACATTGATCCTGACCTGCAGTTAGTGCCCCAAAATTATGGCACAATCATTTCAATTTATAACCATAGTACTAGACTAAAAGTAAAACAGATGAGTTCAATGTCTCTTTGATCAGTACATAGTAAGAAAAAAAAACTTTAAAGGACAAAGTATTTGGATGCCAATGTGATAAGCGTTACAAAGCTTTTGAAGACTAAACAGGAATACATAAATTATCAGGAAATACCTCATATGAGCTTTGCTCATTTATAGACATGGTATCAAGTTTGCCTGTGTTTAAGCTACTAATAGAAGCAGCAATTCGTATATTTAACCAAATAATTATGCTGCTGTTTAATGTAAATGAGATAAATCAGAATAGATGGCACAAACAAGTCAATATCCATTCTTTTACTCAACTACTATGATTAAAAGTATAGTATTACAATGTTCTGAAAGAAACTTAATGATTACCTAGTTAATTTAGGTACAAGATAATTATTCTGACTTAATATCACTGTCACTAATGATTGAATGAGTTAAAAGTTTCTTGAAAAAAGTTCAGTTTGTCCCTTTGATCGATGCTGTACCTAATGAAGTACAGTCTGCCTTATCTAAACATTTAAGTGGATGTAACATCAGGCATGTTAGATTGAATTAAAACAATTATGTGCAAAAGACAACATCATCATGATTTATAGATAAAAGCAACCAAAGGACTAATAATGCCCCAAGATGCTTTCCTAAATTATCTTCTGAATTGCAAGAACATTCCTTGACAAAATTGATGAAAACCAGTTGTTCTTTCTAATAGAGAAAAAAACAAATGTAGATTTAGAAATAATTGATTGATACTCGGAAATTATTAAGTTATATAAACTATGGAATGCCCTAAAATCAGATCAAGATTAATTTGCATGTTTTCTGAGCAATAGTCATAGACCACTGCATTAATATTAGAGTTTGTAGATCAAAAATAAATTTTGCCTCCCAATATTTCTAAGTATGAGAAAATAATATATAAATTATAACAAGTGATTCTTATTCAGTGTTATTAACTATGTAGTGTTTTTAAAATTGATAATAATTCCCCATGTGAGATTATATTTTTAATTCTATGACATTTTTGGCATCAGTATATTTTTCCCCAAAGTTGATCTTAGAAGATCTTATGCAGCACTGGGGAAATTCAGATTGAAATCCACCTCAGGCACAGAAGCTCATTGGTAACTTTGTGTCTGTGATTATAAGCCCAGTTATATCCCAGAGCTGCTGGAAAAAAATGGAAGAGAAAATTATTGCATGCAATCTGAAGCTGCAAAGGAAAATAAATATAAGGGATAAAGGTTATAAAACAAATATTAAAAGGAAATAAAAATTAAGTGTATTGACTGACTGACTGACTGACTGATTGATTATGTGGACTATCAAGATTGATTCTTAGTAACCACACAGATTTGTCCCCAACCTAGTCCTTTAAGTGGTTCCAACAATGCACCTGTCACTGTTTTAACTGACCAATCTGTTTTGTGGCTGATCGCTCTCTTCTCTTTCATTCTACCTGTTCCAACATTATAAACTTCTCCAGACAGTTAGATCTTTGCATAATCTGTCCCAAGTGTGATAATTTGAACCTGAATATTTGCCTTATGTGAGAACTTTGGGTTGAATTATTCAGAGATCCATTTGTTTTCTTGGCTCTCCATGTTATTACCAGGAGTCAACACCAAAGTGTCAGCATTCTTTTTATCATGCTTCTTCAAAGTCCAGTTTTTGCTTCTATAAACTATCACCAAAAAAAACATTGCCTGTGTTATTCTGGTCTCTGTAGATAAAGACAATATCTGAATATCTTTTTCAAGGCCTTCAAGGCTGCTCTACTAAGTATTAGTTTGCAGAATATTTCACTGTTTCACCATGTTCCTTGCAGACTGTGGCTTTCTAATTTGTGTATAGATTTCAGATGAAAACGAGATGTTGTAGGAATCCCATCTTTCTTAACACATTCTATGACTTAATTTGACGGAACAAAATAATGTATCAGAATAATGCCCATGTTCCTGAGCTTTTTCTAGAGTCAGCTTGAACATTTGGCATCTTCCTTTCATGTAGAACTCTAATTTGTACACTGATCTCTTCCAATCTATTGAATATTGTGTCATATATAATATAAGTTTTGTCAGCATAGTTTGGTTAGAACCTTTATAGATTCTTTATCTGCCATTAGTCTTATTTCTGGCTAATTCCATCAATTCCTGTAGCTTTTCGACTTGATAACGACTGGAATGTCCATTTCATTTCATCTCATAGTACTGCAGGTTCTTGTAAGTAGGAAATATCCCATAAGGCAGGGGTCCCCAACCACCGGGCCGTGGACCGGTACCGGGCCGTGGAGCACTCTGTACCGGGCCGCAAAGAAAATAAAATTTTAAAAAATGGCGGCTTTCTTCGCCTTCGGTGAATGCTGCTGGGATCAGGGATCAAGGACACAAATGAAAGAAGGGGAGGGAGGAAGCAACCAAAGCCTGTCCTGCTCTCCGGCTCAGCGGCTTCGGTTTCCTCCCACCTCGTTCCTCTCTCTGTCACTCTCTCGCTCCTCCACCAGCCCAGGAAGAAACTGCTTCAAAGAAGCCAGGGGGGTGGCTTTTCCTGTCGCCGCAGCTCCTCCGAAGCGCCCGTTCACCCCCACCCCGCCCACCTGCCCGCGGTTCAATCCAGTGCTCCGTTCTGCCTGCCTGCCTGCCTTCGTTTCTGGTTGATTCGGAGCAGCTTTGGCTGAGAATAATAACTATTCGCCTCTTTTTATCAGCCGAAGCTGCTCCGAAACAACCAGAAACGCAGGCAGGCAGGCAGAACGGACCACTGGATTGAACTGCGGGCGGGCGGCGGGGTGGGGTGAACGGGCGCTCGGAGGAGGTGCAGCAACAGGAAAAGCTACCCCACCCCGGCTTCTTTGAAGCAGTTTCTTCCTGGGCTGGATGTTAGAGGTCCATCGTAGCTCTGAATGATCCCTAAACAAGGACTACAGGAGCTTCCTAGGGAAAACACACTGACTAAATGCTCCTCATTCAATTCCTGTTTTCACCAAACAGAGATAAGAGAAACATCTGCATGAAATTTTGTAGCTACACAGCTGGGCAAGACCTAGAACTAGAGAGACTGCAGTCAGGTGTCTTTAATGCTAGTTGTAGGGTAAACATAAAGTTTTGGGAATGGAAAATAGAATCTCCCCCCCTCCCCCTGCCGGTCCTTGAAAAAGTGTTTCTGCTTGAAACTGGTCCCTGGTACAAAAAAGGTTGGGGACCACTGCCATAAGGTATCAAAGCTGTTGACATCGCTATTCTACAGAAATAATGAAATTATCCCTTTGACCTTATCATTAAAGTAATTTGCCTCTAGCATCTCCTTATGTTGCTGCTGTCCAGTATAGCTGCTTTCTTTCTTTAGTTGGGCACCTGGGTACCTGAATTGATATTGATGTTTTGGGCTGTAATATATTTGTGGCATTTATTCCTGGTATTATTGGCTTATCCTTCCCAGGAACTCTCACTCTTCCCCGGCAGGATTTTTTTTGGGGGGGGGGGCAGAAAGGAAGAGAGTGAGAGAAGTGTTATATAAAATTAACAAATATAAAAAGAAAATATAGATTAAGTAATTACAAAATAATCATAATTAATCTCTTCTGCACATTAATATTATAATTACAAATATTTGCAGGTCTCTTGGGATAGGATCCAGATCTTTAAAATTCCACAGTAGTTCTAGGAAATTAGTGACAGATGCTGCGTTTTATTTTTCCCTTGCAACTCTGGCACCTCCAGCTATATGAAGCATATATAGTAAAAATTAATGAGCTACTTGCTCACTGAAAAATGGTAATCACCTTTAAAATGTGGCATGTTTATATAGTAAGTGATTTCTGCCAATTCCTCTCCTGTCACTGTTTTGATTGCTGGGAAGACTTATTATATTAGAATTTATCAGAATGGATAATTAGTTATATGGTTAGCATTTGAAATATTTTTAGCATGTCATTTCATAGCCTAACCTGAAGATTACAGACACACACAAACACACACAATGTTCAGATCAGTAGAGAAATAATTATTCCAGGGTGCTAAGTCACATTCTAAACAAATATTGCAACAGAACAAGACAATAGTAACTGGGTTGAAAGACTTTTTAAATATAATTTTGATTAAAGATTTTCACATAAGATTACCATGAAATTATTTAGAATGAATTTTAAGAAAGAAAGAGAAATGAAACTTAAAAAAAATAGAAACAACCATGCATGTAGAAAAAAAGAGAAGAAAGTGATTTCTGATCTTCTTTACAGCCGTTAGAAATTCATTATTTCTCCTCACTCTTTAAAGTTATAATTTGGTTCAAAATAAAGATAATGTAGATCAATATACTTGTCAACCCCCTTAGAGACATTGCGTGTGAGTAAAGCCATGCAATCCCTAAACTAGAATCGGTGAGGTTGATTCAAGCACTTAGGCTTGTTCGATGAGCCCTGCTGGTTGGTTTGTGTATTTCAAATAGATTCTTCCTCTTGCAATAGATAATGAACAGATAATACACAAATCAAGCAACTGGGCTCACTTAACAACAAGTCTAAATGCTTGAATTAACCTCACTGATTCTCCACTGAGCCAAAGGGAGAATCCAGGCTGGGTTGTCTCAAGCCTCATAGCTCTGCAGATCGAGTTGAAATCTGAGGACACGCCCCACCCTATTTCAGGAGGCTCTCCTTTAGATGGGGAGGCTGGAGCAAGCTTTCCCCATCAAAATAAGCCCTTCTTCCAGAGATGATCTTCTCAGGCTGACAGACCAGCTTTTGCTGCCAGAGGCTGTCAAAGGGCAAGAGGTCTTTCTGGGGCTCTGGTAGACCTTTTAGACGCAACAAGTGACGCCAAAGTCATCTTTCCCATAGGGGGCTGTCTGGGTCTCTTCTGGCAGAAGTGGGAAGAGACCATGACAGACGCTTGGATCCTGGCAACCTTATGATCAGGGCTCTCCCGGGAGTTTCTTTCTTCCTGCCCAGAAGCCTTTGTATGCTGCCCCGTCTCCAGGGACCCAACAAAGAGGGCTGTCATGGAATCGGCAATCCAGCATTTGCTGGATTGGAACCGGAGGAGACGGGGATTTTATTCAATTTTGTTTGTTATCCCAAAGGCCTCGGGAGACGGGGTGCGGGATGGCGAGCAATCCTCAACTTGAAAGCACTCAACAGGCATCTGATATACCGAAGATTCAAGATGCACTCCCTTCACTCAATCCTCAAGGAAATTTGAAAGGGAGACTTTTTGGGTTTGGTAGAACTGCTGGAAGCCTACTTCCATGTGCCCATCCATCCAGACCACTGCTAGTTCCTAAGATTTTGCTATGGCAGCTGCCACTTTCAATACAGAGCTATTCCGTTCAGCCTGGCATCAGCCCCATGGACATTTACCAAGCTCCTTGTGGCCGTAGCGGCATACCTCAGGCCCATACCCATAAGGATCCAGTGTTATCTGGACAATATCCTGATAAAATCCTCTTCCTGACCCCAGGCAGAGGAGGATCTGACAACAACAATCAGGGTTCTCGATAAAACTGGACAAATGCCATCTAGTCCTGTCGACTCGTCTCTTGCATTTGGGGGAAATCATAGACACTTTGGCGGGGCAGGTCTTCCTCTCCCAGGAGCATCGGGACAGCATAAAGGCCATGACAACACAGATCCTGTCTTCCAGAGAGGTTCCTATCATCTTGCTGTCTCAACTTGTGGGCAAGATGATCTCGTGTATCAGAATTGTTTCCTGGGCCCGCTTCCATGCCCCCTATCAGAGGGCAGGCAGGGGAAACTCAGTGATGAGGGTTTGAATGCCTGTGGCGGTACTTCGCTCATTCCATTGGTGGCAGTCCCAGGCCATGGATCAGGGGTGTTTGTACAGGGAGCCCCAGAGAATTTCCATCACCACCAACGCCAGTCTGTACAGTTGGGGGGCTCACCTAGGAACCCAGGTTACCCAGGGGTGGTGGTTACAGGAGGAGCTCTCCCACAACATAAGCTGGCTAGAGCTCAGGGCGGCCTGCTTAGCTCTCAAGGTTCTAAGGCAGGAGGTGACAGGCAGGCATATCCTTCTCCTCACAGACAATGTTGCCACCAAGGCCCACATAAATTGCCGGGGAGGCAGTTGCTCCTGATCCCTGATACAGGAGATGACTCAATTGTGCCGGTGGGTAAAGAGACACCTGTTATCCATATAAGCAGAACACATCTCAGGGGTTTCCAACATGCAGGCAGATTGGTTGAGCAGAGCCACGGACGACCAGTCAGAGTGGCGACTGCATCCCAGTCTGTTCCTGGAGATGTTGGAACAGTTCGGCCGACCGATTTTGGACCTCTTTGCCTCTCCAGAGAACTCACCAGTCCAGAGGTTTTTTGCAAGGTTTCCAGCACCGGGGGCAGAAGAGGTCAATGCTCTCTGGTGCAGGTGGCCACGGGGGCTATTGTATGCTTCCCCCCTTCCCCTAATCCCAGAGACAATCAGAAAGGTACTGTTGGAGAGGGCGGAGGTTTTGTTGGTAGCCCCTTACTGGCCCAGGCGACCGTGGTTCACCAATCTGGTAGGCCTACCAGTCGCCAGAACTTGGAGAATTCCCCCGAAAAGAATCTCCCTCAGCCAGGGTCCAATCAAGCATCCAGAGCCAGAATGGTTCCAGTTGACCACCTGGCACTTGAGCGGAGGCTCCTGAAACAGGAGAACTTTTCCAGAAAGGTCATCCAGACAATCTAGGTGGCCAGATGACCTTCCATGACCAGAATATAAGATGCCATGTGGAAGATTTTCTGCGGTTGGTGTGCCAGACACTGATTGGAGCCCACTTCGGTGCCTGTGGCAGATGTGTTGGAGTTTCTGCAAGATGGTTTGGACAGAGGTCTCTCCCCCAATACCTTAAAGAGACAGGTGGCCGCTTTGGCCTCGGTGCTTTCATTTGAGGACTCAAATACTTGCCCAACACTTCAGGGTAAGAGCCTTCTTCCGGGGAGCCACGAATTTGAAGCCACTGGTGATTCATCATGACCCCACATGGGACTTGCCGAAGGTTTTGCAGGCACTGACTTCTTCTCCATTTGAACCTTTGTGTGAAGCCAGCCTGCGTCTGTTCATGTGCAAGGTTTCATTCCTAGTGGCCATTACATCGGCCAGGCATTTCTCAGAGTTGGCAGCTTTATCTGTTAGAAAGGACCTTTGTATGCAGACAGGTTGGTTCTGCGGTTGGACCCTACCTTTCTGCCCAAGGTGAACTCCTTATTCCATCGTTCACAGGAGTTGATTTTGCCTGACTTTTGTCCAGAGCCTAAACATGCTCTGGGGAGGAAATGACACACCTTGGACATCAGGAGGGCCCTCTGCATCTACATCAAGCGAACCTCTTCCTTCAGGAAGACTGAGTCCCTCTTTGTCTCCTTTCAGCCGTCAATTTTGGGCCACAGGGTGACACCTTCCACCGTGGGTCACTGTCTCAGAGCCTGTATTGCTAAAGCCTATGAGTTGCAGGCTCTTCCTGTGCCCAGGAGAATCACCACACACTCTACCAGAAGTGCGGTGACTGCTGCGGCCTGGGCAATGCAGGCATCAGTTCTAGACATTTGTCGAGCTGCAACATGGTCGTCTGTGACCCCGTTTATCAGACATTATTGGATTGACTTTTTTGCCTTGTCGGAGGCAGCCTTTGGCAGGCGAGTCCTGCAGGGCATTCATGTAGAGGCGGGGACTTCAGACCAGACCAATTCCCTCCTGTAGGACAGCCAACAGCCAGCTTTGGTATGTCCCAGCCTGGATTCTCCCTTCGGCTCAGTAGAGAAGGGGCGTTAGTCCTACCTGATATGCCTCTTCTCAGGGAGTCGAAAAGAGAATTCAGTCCCACCCTGAAGTCTGTCTGGTCATAGTCAGGAGAGGAGTTTTCATGGAGAGGACTATCTTTTAGATGATGATGGACAGCGGAATTTGCTTTAACTTCATTCAGAACTGGGGACCGTTACCAGGGGGGCGTGTCCTCAGATTTCAACTCTGTCTGCAGATCTACAAGGCTTGAAACAGCCCAGCCTGGATTCTCCCTTCGACTCCCTGAGAAAAGGCATATCAGGTAGGACCGATGCCCCTTCTAGCCTAGGGATTGCATGGTTTTACTCATTTTAGTTTTTTAAAAAATAAAACGTTGAGGTGGTTTTGCTGTTTTCCAGTTTTAATTCACTGCCAGTCACCCAGAATCAGAAGAACAGGATGCCAGCCACATACATGGTTTAAATAAATAAATAAATAATCACACTTAGGAGATGTTCAGTCAAATTTATTTTGTTCAAAGTACAGAATGGGTGGATTAATTCTGACTTTGGTACTAGGAGTCACAACTCATCTTCCCAGTTTTGCTTTGAATCAAGCATTAATTACCCTAGTAGTAGTTCAAATGGACCCCACTGTCAAACTAATTTAAACCTTTATAGCGCATTGTTCACCTGTGAAAGTTTCCAGAAATACCCCATTTCCAAATATATTGGGGTTTTCTTTTTTGTAAATTATAGGAAATGTAAGAAAAAGAAACATCCTGCTAATTATGGTTTTCCTTTTATAGATTACACTTATACCTTCTTTGCGACATGTCCCAAGTGCCATTTGCATGAATTGTACATGTTCTTTGCTCTTAACAGTTATTGTATTTTTCACTCCATAAGATGCACTTTTCCCCCCCAAAAAAGTGGGTGGAAATGTCTGTGTGTCTTTGGTGAAAATGGCTTGAAAATGGCTTCTGTAAAGCCCTTGACTGTGTATGCATTTTGAGAAATGTGTTATATAACAAAGAATTTGAAAAGCATTGTAATACAGACTCTTTTACCTTAAATTAAAATTTGGGCCGTCTGTCCTCCTCGCCTCCAGAGGGAGACAAAACCTGTCTGGTTTTATGAACCCTTTTTTCTCCTTTCAATATGGCATCTTGGTGCTCCCTTCTAGATGAAGGTCTCATATTTAAGGCCTTCTAATAGGCCTTGATCTCTGCAGTAACAATATGCTTACTTATATCTTTGTTCTTCTCAAATCCTCAACACAAGTAGTTGATTAGGTTTTAGTTTCTCTCATAATTTTGCTTGAAGGTTGCTGACAGTGTCTAATTAGATGGTTCCACTGCCTGGTTCTTCCCTATACCAATTTCATTTCATATTAGGAAGTTCTTCCATTTTGTTATTGCTGCGTTATTAGTAGCACACTCCAGGCCTCAGCAGGTAAAAATACGGTTATGCTCTTATGTTTATGTGCCTTTTTTCTTCTGTTATAGTAATATTTTCTTTGCTTGCTCTTAACAAATGACAGTAATGAACTAAATAGACTCAGTTTATTTAGAACAAATGGCAATGTAACTCTATTTTGGATAGTGATGATTGTGATTAAGAGGAAGGTTTGATAGTGGCTGGCTGGCTCTGTAATTTTTTTGAAGTCATGTATAAAATACTGTTATGCTGAGTTCTAATATCACAGAATCATAGAGTTGGAAGAGCCCAGTTTGGCCCTCAAGTCAAGCCAGTTCAGAATTTATTTCTTATTTCCACTTTGCAAAAGCAATATTCTAAAAATATCTCCCTCCCCTCTGAAACAGATTAATGGATATATTGTGGAATAAGTTATAATAATGAACAGCTATTTCATGAAGGTGATAGATAGGAATATGTAATTTTGCTGTATAACTCTTTTTCTCTTCTTTGGAGAAATATGTAAAGATTTGTCTGTTGGTCTTATGAAACAGATTTTCCTAATTCAGCTTATTGTGGTTTTTTGCAGTTGATTTTTGCACTAAGCTATGTTTGCTTAACTACTCTTTATTGAATAAACTAAAGTTGGCTATTGTTTCTAATAATTAAATATATATTGCTTATATTTTATTTCATAATCCATGACTAGCAATATTTGCTCTACATAGAATGATATAAATTGAAAAAACACTTTAATCCTTAATTTATATTATCATACAACTTAATTTAAAAATGATTGTGAGCATTTATTAATATAATGAACATGAAAATTAAAAATCCATGAATTTGGCTCTCCATTTTCTGCCTTTTTCATACACAATATAGCAAACACAGACAAGTTTGTTTTACCAGAATCTTAACTGTTATTTGATTGGCCTATACAATGTATTAAAAATGGTGCTTCCTATTGTAGGAGAATGACTATTTCAAACAATTAAATAGATTCATTCATTTCAAGTCTCACATTGTTGCTGTGGATTCTGCTCTCAATTGTCTATGTGTATGTTCATTACTATTTCTTCCCAGGAAGGTAGCAGCATGCAAACACTGAGATATGAAATACTTAATTACACACACACACACACACCCAAGATTTCTTGGAAAACAAAGTTTGCTTAGCATGATTCTTTCAGGAAGTTTCTGAATTGTCTTGCTGCCAAGTTTCTATTTAGAGATTGGAGAAGGCATAATGGATGGTGCAGGTATCCTAGATATAGCATTTAGAGAAGACTGTTTAAAGAGGTTTTTTTTAATTCCACCTTTATTATTTTTATAAATAACTCAAGGTGGTAAACATATCTAATACTCCTTTCTCTTTCTATTTTTCCTGAAACAACACACTTGTGATGTGAGTTGGGTTGAGAAAGACTGTCTGATCCAGTCACCGGGTCAGCTTTCCTGCCCAAGGCAGGACAATAATGGTAAGAGGTAATTAACAGTTTCCTGGTTTCTAACCTGATACCTTAATCACTAGTGCAGATAGGTTCACTAGTCAAAAATCAGAATTGATCAAGATTTTGAAATAATTTAAGATTTTCTGTCAAGATTTTAATCAAGGATTAAAATCATACATAAAAATTAGCTATTTATTTCTTTTTTAGAGTCCTAGATGAACTCTAATAACTAATTCTAATATATATATATATATATATATATATATATATATATATATATATATATATATATATATATATATATATATATATTCTTAAGTTTATATATATATATTCTGGTATTACATGTATGGTATTCGGCTTTGTTTGGTATTTTCACGTCATTATAGTTGTGCTTTTAAAGTTGTAGCAACGTTTTGCAGAATCTCATCTGCCATCATCAGGCTTCTGTATTGTGTTGGTCTGTGGCAGACGAACACAATACAGAAGCCTGATGATGGCAGATGAGATTCTGCCAAAACGTTGCTACAACTTTAAAAGCACAACTATAATGACGTGGGAAAATACCCGAACAAAGCCGAATACCATACATACATACATACATACACACACACACACACACACACACACACACACGCACGTGTATAATATATACATGCACACCTATATAATTTATTATATTTATTTTGTCCACATTTTTGTCTTCAGACTGAACCTAAAATACAAATGTCACCAAAATGTTATCTTATTTTGAAATATTGTTCTGCTCCCCATTGCTAAATAAATAATTTTGAAGAACATTTCCTAATAAAACATTTTCATTGGTTTGAAATTAATAAAAGTATGGATCAATTGTAGAATTTGAATTTTGGATTACAATATGTGAAAGTAGGAGCATGCCCTGTGTTGAGTCAGATTATTGCTGAGTTGTGTTTGTTTTGTGTGCCCTGGGGATCCTTAACTGATGATACATATATCTCAGTTGGGATTCAAAAATAATGATGGTAAAACCGGCACACTGTATATATGCATATGGAGGATGGCTTGATGTTTTTATGTTTTGTTTGTTTATGTTTATTTTTAAAAACCAATAAAAACTTTAAAAAAAATAATGATGGTAAGAGGTAATTAATTTAATCTTTTAGTCAGATCTTTAAAATTAATCCCAAATTATTAATAAATATCTGAATGCCTGTAAATGTATATATGTTCTTGAAGAAGTGGAAGGTTTTTTTCCTAATAACATTGATGCCAGGTATTTCAATAGGTCCTACCAGTCGCTCTATGAAAGTTGAGATGCATTAGTTTATCCTAGTGAGAAGCAATCTGGGACATTCCTTCATTAATGTATAAATTCATAAATTATTCTTAAATCGTTATTTTTTTCCTCACCCAAACTTAGGGGGAGCTAGTTTGGTGTAATGGTTAAAATGCCAGGCTAGAAACTATCTTAATTCTAGTCCTGCCTTAGGCAGTGAACTTTGGTCAGTCGTTCATTCTCAGCCCGAGGAAGGAGGCAATGGAAAATCATGTTTGAAATCTTCCCAAGAAAACTGCAGGTACTTGTCCAGGAAGTTGGCAGAAGTCAACACCGACTCAAAGGCACATGTATAAATACACACGCACACACATACACACACACACTACATATACATACATACATAAATGACCAAAGTTGCATAATACAATACTTTTGCAAAAGGATATTGATATTCCAAAATGTATTGTCCTACTTATTTATTTATTTAAATGATTTCAGCGGCTGTTCATATTACAGCAATAACTCTGGGCAACATACAGAATTAAAACAGCAACAATCCCACAATCCAAATCCACATTGTCCAAGATTCAAATAATAGCCCCGTTTAAAAAAAAAAAAAACAGCTTGCCCAATTGGCTGATCCAAATGCTTGGGGGAATAGTTAGACCTTCAATTCCTTACAAAAGATTTGAGGTCATCTGAACTTTGAGATGCTGTTCTACAGAGGAGGCACTGCCTGATTCCTGGGTTCAAAAAGATGTTACTGCTTGATGGAAGGGACCTGAAGCAAGTTCTCCCTACTTGATCAGTTGGAGGGGAGCAGACACTCTTGAAGGCAAGGCAGATATGGCGCAACAATATATTTCATTAGCTACATTTGAAATTCTTTCCTGAGATCATAAAGACTGTTGAGCATCATAGGTGACATATTTGTCCTAATAATCTCCCCTGTCTCTGACCTAATTGAACAGCAGAAGCCTATTGGCTGGAACTCTTCAGATATGTTTTTTCTGATTTCAAACTACCACATTCTAACTGAAATTCCACTATATACACAAAGGAATAGCCTGCTAACTGAAGGAACCTGGATAAGTGGAAGGAAAGTGAAAGTAGACTAAGAGAAAATAAATTTACTATTGTGTGTCACAGGGGTAGGCCAAATAATTTCTATAATTTTGCAGGTCCTATCTCTGAGAAGCTACATTTCTTAGGGAATATTTCAACCGTAGGATCTTTTTTTACTATGATACACAATCACTAGACTAAGTGCTAATTAAGAGCTCATTAGTAAATGAATATACTGTTTCAGGAGAGTTAGATAAATACAGTGCTGCGATTTCTGCCCTGTTCTATTGTCTCTTAATAGTGTAACAACTAAGCAATTTAAAACCTCCTGGTAACATGAGAAGTACAAACTGAAGCTGCAAAGATTACTCAACAGGTGACCCTGTAATGCTGTTCACTAGTTAGAAGAGCATATCTATAGCCATGGATACTCTTCTTGATGAAGATTTAGGGTGATCAGAAAGAGTGCAGTGAACTGAACAAAGAAATGGGAAGATGTGAGGTAATATCAGTCGATTTATATTGTTTTCATTTATCTCCTTGAGAAATAATTGTCATCTTTCTCTTTTCCAATTTAATACATCTATTGAAAATATATAGTGATAGTGATTATGACAGGTGTATGTATATCTGTGTGTGCATGTATAGAAATATATTCCACAGGGAAGCTTATGGCCAATGAAGTGTGCAAATAGTTAACTTTGCAGTTCAGTTCTAAGTAATCTAGGTCCACATGATCTATCAGATATTCAGCTGACTAAATTTGTACCAAATCCAAATCCTGTACAGTCCAGAAACAATGTGTGAATAATTATTTTGGAACTCTTATATTTTGCGTGCAGTAAATAATTTAGGACTAATCTTAATCTGTCCTGTCTTTCTCCAATATTGAACTGTTTTTCCATCCATTTGACATTTGAAAGTGACATAGCCCAGCTCTTTTCTTGCATCATCTCTACTTGCCTCTGTTTAGGCTGTTCTGCAGAAATCTCTATTTGCTAATAGATCTTGGACTCAAAAGCTATAGAAATTATTGATACCGATCCTCTCTAGCTGAAACTTTTAAAAAAAAGGTTTTTTGGATGTTTTGATGTAAATTTTGAGAATATACTAATGTTTATGTTAAGGATACTGCAAGTTCTAAATAGTCCAAAGAGAAAGTTAGGAAATAATGTGGTAGACTTAATAGCACTGCTTCTAGGAAACGAGAAACATTAGAAAACAAAAGGCTTGTAAAACTGTCTTATACAATTTGATTAATAGTGTCTTGGTTTTTTTTAAAAAAACCTTTCATTCAAAACAGAATTCATTCTAATTTTTTATAAAAATGGAATTGTTCAAATCAATATTAAACTGACCATTAAAAGCAAATGGGCAGAATCTAGGAATTGTCCCACCAACTAATCTTGACACACTTTTCTCTTTTGCTGAACTATAGTATTAGAAATGGCAATGTTTGGGGGAAAGGGGGGAGTTAGCTACATGTGGCTGCAGGGCTGTATGTATTTTCTTCATTTCAAATAGATAATGGTTGTACACCTCAATAAAATATGCTTATATAGTCACTCCAATTAATTAATTTAACCATGTTTTTGCATTTTTAAGACTGGTATCAACTAATAATTCTCTCGGTTGAAGCAATGTTAATGATAAAATATTTTTTCTTTAGAAATATCTATAAACTGACTATTATACTTTTGGTTTTGTAACATTTCCTCAAAAAAATTCAGTTATTTTTGAAAGCAGCAAATGACTTTAGCTAAAGTGAAGTTGTTATGAGATATTTTAATAACTTATTCCGTTAACTTCGGTGCAGATCTGGTTGATTTTAAGCTACAGTTTTTTGCACAATGCCAGATTATGCAATTTTTCATCCTATTTGACAAGAATTTTTTTGTACTTTACTGCACAGTCACATTGAAAAATCATACCTGACACTTCACAAAATGCCAGGCTTTTATCAATGTCAGGTGCAAAGAATCAGGACCATACATTAAGTTCCAGTTAAGATGATTTATTGCCTAGACACAGGAATTTAGTCAATGGTCAGCACTAAACTGGCTCTAGACAAGAGTCAACAGAATTGGCTTGAGTCCTTATATTGTGGGTGATTCCTTCTTTCCTGTTGGTGAGTCTTTCAGTATGCTTAAGATGTTTTGGGGAGTTTTCATTGCTTTTTGTGCTCCAATAATGCCAAGAAGTTGTAGTAGGCTGGGGTTGTCTCAGAGATATTCTTAATGTATAAGAAAGTTATCCTTTTCATAGATTGTATTGATTGTAGTTGTGATAACTCCTATAACTAAGCACATTTTCATGATGATATGTTGGTGTGGTTGCGCTGGGAGGTGTTGTAGAGGTAGCTTATTTTCTCTTTTGGGAATTCTGGGATATGGCAGTGTGCTTTTTGCTTGTCTGAATAATGTTCTAGTGCAGTTCCTCTTCTCAGATATTGGATTGTTGCTTAGTATATTTGCATTTTGCCATTGTTTTCTCTGCTGATAAGGATATCTAGGAAAGGTAACTTGTTTTCTCTAGTATACATCCTTCCTTAGAGTGTTGTATGTGTCGTGTATGTTCTCTACTACTAAAACAGTAATTCATTGCAGCAGACCCACTAAATATTCCTTACTTCACCTTTTCACTTTATATATCACTTTCAATCTGAATTATTTCATGCATTTTCCAGTGCACTTTTTTGGCCCTTGTTTTCTTTCCATTTATTCAATGAAACGATAATCACAATATTCCAATTATCAGCACTGGTGCCGTCTTCACATGTTAAAGAAACCATATTTTAACATTTGCTTAGATATCACTATATGTATACCTAAAGCTTTATTATTTTTCAAAAATCCCACATTTATATTTGAGTTGTACAAAATGAATATAAATCAAATAACAATAATATATAATTATTGTAATCCATTTTTTCTTGAACACTAACTTGGTTAGCAATCATTTTAATTCTTAAAACATATTGTTCCCATACAAATTGCAAAAAATGTTCCAGTATTCTCTTACTTCAGTTCCATCCAAAATAATTTATTACTTTTATTTTTATCATTACTCTCTACTGGAGGCTCTATGTCATTTTATTTATTTACCTGACACCAAGTGTAATTTTCCTCTATTTTTTAATCTTTAACCTGTTTCAGTACATTCTTTGGTATTATATCTTTCTCTATATCTACATTATTCAATATCTTTCTCTCACACTATTTTTACAGTGTTCTTTTTTCTAAACTGAGCCTCTTTGCTGTTAGCATTTTACCAAGTATTCTTTTTCATATTTCCTGTTAGCATATGTTTCTTAATATACTGATAATACATCTCTTCAGAACAGTGGATGATCTGTCCCAGTGACCTCATTAAGATGTTAAAAAGCTATAGAGAAAGAGCCAAGCTCTGTGACATCCCATATAGAAATAGCCACAGATGTGACAGTTCCTTATACTTCTTACTGAAACTGACTTGAAATTCTAGACCTAGAAAACTTTGAATTACGCCGTCTTCGGTCTGATCTAAGTATGGTAAGTAAAATCATACATTGCAATGACTTACCTGTCAATGAATACTTCAGCTTCAACCATAACAACACAAGAGCACACAATAGATACAAACTCAAGGTTAACCACACCAAACTTGATTGCAGGAAATACGACTTCAGCAACAGAGTGGTCAATGTCTGGAATACTCTACCTGACTCTATGGTTTTTTTCCCCAAACCCCAAAAACTTTAACCTTAGACTGTCTACTATTGACCTCACCCCTTTCCTAAGAGGTCTGTAGGGGGCGTGCATAAGCGCACCAATGTGCCTACCATCCCTGTCCTATTGTTTCTTTTATTTTTCTTATATGTACCCATTTCATGTATTCATAACTTTGTATATACTTATACCTATTATCTTGTAAGCGATTGACAAATCAAATAAAATAAATAAAATAAATAAAAAATAAAGATAGAAGTGGAAATGGTTGATAGTATCAAAGCCAATTGAGAAATCTAAGAGAAACAAAAGGTATGTGATGTTTACTGTCACACTCAGGATAATGTTATAAAATAACCAATATAAAATAATGTACAGATAGTCCTTGATATACAACCATAATTAAGTCTGGAATTGGGTTGTAAGTAGTTGTTGTCATGTGACTGCCTCACTCAATGACCACAATCCCATTTCTTTCTGTTGCTGTTGTTAAATGACTAAACAGATGTGCCTCAAGGGGTGGGGGAGGATTTGGGTGGCATAATTCCTACCAGCCCACCATGCAGGTTGTGAGGAGGCCTCAGCTGGCAAGGTTGATCAGCATATGTGGCATGTCTCTCCCACTTGCCAGTCCCGAGACGCCTAGGCGTTCTGCCTGCTCCACTGAACCCAGAAGGCCTCAGCTTGCTAGGGCCAGCAGGGCATCAATCTCCTCCCTCCCCCTGGCTTTCCCATGAGGTGTGGACTTTTGCTCTGGCCCACCACTTTTGGAAGGTTTCAACCAGGTAGGCCCACCAACATGTGAAAACCTATGATGGGCTGGAAGGTCTCAGCTAACTAAGTACTCTAGCACACAGATCTCCTACTTTCCCCAGACACTTCTGAGAAGCCTGGGCCTTCTCCTTGTCTCTCATGACTTGGTCCACTTACATTTCCCTTTTTGTGTAATGCTGTTTGTTTACTGTATGCACCCAGCCCCTGTGAGGCTTAGCAATCTTCCCCAAGGCTAGCCAGGGACAGGAAGTCAGCCAGCAAAATTTCTGCATACTGATGATAGCCAAGCCCTTATGAGTGTGATGGGGCAGAGATAAGGCCCGTGGCTCTTGGGAGTGCTGAGGGAGGGAGAGGCAAGAGGCCCATTCATCAGTGGGTCTAGCTTGCTGAGGTTCACAGTGGTGGTGGGAGTTGCAGAGTCCCACTGTCATAAGAGCGGGGATGTGTCAAATGCCTGGATTTTGATCATGGGGGATTACAAGGGTCAGAATTTCAGGCAGGAGTCATAAGTTTGTTCAGACCCATCATGATTTTGAATGGTCACTGAATAAATGGTCATAAGGATTACCTGTTCTTAGTGCTGAAAAATACAGTATATGCTGCCAACAGACAAGATATCTAAACTTGTTTCCATTTGGTCTTAATCATATGGCCCTTATCCATATGCAGATCTAGAAATTATTAAAATTTTAGTTCTGGTGTCAGCAAAAACTCCATAAAGGGAAGACAGGATTTCCAGTTTGTTCAGCTTTGCGGCGGTAGGGATTCGCAAGCTGCGCGATCCTGCCGCGCTAGTCCTTTTGGGGCTCCGATCCCGGAAGGGGCGGCAAGGCCCCTGCAGGCAGCTGAAGGAAGGGGGGGATCCGGGAAAGGGTTTGGGGTGCTGCAGACCCCTCCTAGCTTCGGCAGAACCTCCTTTTACCAAGACGTGCAGCGTAGCGGCGGTCCGTAATGGCCGCCACAAAGAAGCCGGCAGCTGGGCAAGGCGCTGGAGGAAGAGGAGAAAGTTTTTAAAAGTGAAAGTCTTCTTGGTCGACTCCAGGACTCTAAAAGATATATTTAATTTAATTCCTGAAAATGATGGCTTTTTGGATGATTCTTTCCACAAGAGAAAATAAGCGGCAATTCTGAGGTGCTGAAAGGAAAGTTTACTCTCCCCGACGGAATTAATAAATGGATATTGAGAAACCTGTTTTTTCAGGTAAAACTAGCTTTTTTTGAGATAAGTCGGAAGGGAGAGGACAAAAATATATTTATCTGGTTGGATTTTCTTGGAGGAGATGCCTTAAGGATTTGAAAATAGAAATAAAATCTTAATAAGGCTTCAAAACACAGATTTGAATTTTCTTTTTTCCTTTGTCTGATACTACCCCTGGAAGAGAAAGGGGGAATTTTGGCTTGGCTTGGATTGATTGAGGATTGTGGACTTTGGGATTGTCTTATTTTCTTTTGGAATATTTTGGTTGGTGTGAGAAGAAAGAGGGAAAGAAAAGAAAAGATCTACAATGGCCTTTTCTTTTGAGGAACTGAGGGATGAATATGAGCAAACAAAAGCAGCCTGTAAGGATGGTATGGAAAAAGCTTTTTTTTTAGAAATGGCGTTGGTTAACTATGAACAGACAATACAGATGGAAGCTGAAGAACAAGAGGAAGATGAAGACGCCATCTTCAATGAATCCCAAAATTCATCTAAGAAAGAAGGAAGGAAGAAAGCGAGGAAAATGAAGGATTTAAGATCTAAAAAACATTTAAGAAAGAGAAAAATATGATGCAAAATAAATACAATGATAGCAAACAAGAGAAAAAGGGAATATTTTAAATGTTAATCTAATTAATTTAGGGAGAGGATAGAAAGGCATCATACTCTGATTAGTGATTTCAGGAGAAATTCTTTTTTTTTTTCATTATAAGGAATGAGATAGAGGGATAATAAAGGATGGGCAAAAGATACAAATATAATGATTTAAATTAAGATGGATTGAATAAGATAGAATTATGAAGAGTGAAATGTGTGGAGAAGTTTATATAGAAGATACAGAATGGTAAATAAAATAAGTAATGATCTGTAAGATGAGCATGAATATAATTAAAGCCCATATAAAAGAGAGGTACCTGGGGCCAAGTTACTTTACTAAAAGATTTTTATATGTATGTTTGTGTCTGTTTATGTCTTTGAGAGTATTGGTGAAACCTTGTAGAAACATAGAAAGAGAGTGATGATAATCAAGTCAGAAAGAAATAGATGAAATAATATAGAAATGTATTGTATAAGATAAGGTTTTATCTGACTTGTTAAATCTATAATGGAAAAAGGTTTAAATATGTAATGGTTGATGATGATTTGTTTGTTTTTTGAAATTAATAAAACTTGCTTAAAAAAAAAAACTCCATAAAGGTTCCCAGAATTTTATAAAAACTTGTCTTTGTTTAACCTTGGTCAAACCAGCCAACTTTGCATTTCTTCCTTTTGCTACTAGCAGTCTTTATGTTTAATTCATTTGGATGTCATAGGATTTTATCTTCAGTTTTTTTTCCTCCTATCTTAAAGACCTTTTGTTGAAGCTTTAACCTCTTTTGTAAATCAAGTAATAGATATTATTCAGGACATTCTCTTGAGTTGTCATTTCTATTTTCACTGTCATCTTGTTTTATAATCTACATATTTTCCAGTGTTGAAACAGTTCCTTTATATTCTAATATTTCTGCATCAGACGAGATTTGTTTCAATTCTTTATTGTATAGATCTTATACAAAGTGTCCTCTTGTACATCATTTCATTTCGTATTACAATTAAGTATTTTAATTTTTCATTCCATACCACATTTTGCAAAATCTTAATACTAGAAGAAGAATGATAGATGACAGCCCTTATTAGTTTCTTATACCTTTCTTTTCATTACAAACAACTTCTTAAAAGAGTTTATTTAATTTAGCATACAAATTTATCTTCATTCTTGCCTAATTCCTAATATATAATTTAACAATTCGTTATAATCTTTCAACCTACATCATTATTGTTTAATCAGTGATTATAATTACTACAAATGTTACACAAAATAAAAGACAAAATCTCTACAATAGATTGGGATGCTGCACACTTGAGAATGGTTTGGGAGATATATTTCATGCAGTAGTTCTTTGCTGTGTTTAAAATAGCCTGACTTTTGTACTTTGGGGTCTGAATTCCCCTACCCTCCCAAGTGCTATTGCATTTACATTAATGTTACCAAGAGGATTCTTTAGAGCAGCAGCATTTTATATATGTTTCAGGCTCCTGTTAAAGCATGAAGTGTGCAGCACTATATTATACTGGGTAATCATGAAAAATATTTATTAGCATTTAATAGCCACCAAAGCAAATTAAACCAAAGTTTTATTATCTGGGAATACAATTTCTGATAATGGAGTAACAAACCAAGAAATCTATTTTTTATATTTTTAATGAAAGTATCACAAAAACATTGTGGAATGTGGCAAGAGTAGAATTCTGACATCTAAATTTTCTATTCATCTTTATTAAAAAGTTGTATATTAACAAGTTTATATTAGAATTGTAATCAGAACTAAAATAAATTAAGAGGTTGGTTTGATATAAGGGTCCGCATATTCCATTAGCTGGTGATTTACTTGTTTTAAGTATATCTTTAGCTATTTCATATAGTAACACCATAGTTTGTGAGCCAGCTGCTGGTCATGCAAGGGCATCTTCTGGTCTTGGGAGGAAACTGCTGGAAAGCCTTGTGTGGCCAACAGCTGTTCACAAAATTCCAGGCCAATCATGCTTGTTCAACAGTAGGAGCAAGAAGATGGAAAAGTCAGCTGGGGCAGTGAATGTAGGGTGACAATAAGGACAGAGATGGCAGGTAGAGGGTTGCTTTCAATGTAGACAGGCTGTCAAGCACCTGAATTTTGATTGTGTAACCACAGGGGTGCTCCAAAACTGATAACTCTGAGAACCAGGTGTATATACCATAGGATCAGTGCTGTTGTAACTTGAAATGGTTGCTGAACAATTTCTGTTTGTCTACAACTCTGTCCCATCTCTTCTTCATGGTACATTATTTATTAGAGCTACAGTATGCAAATCTTCCAAAAGAGGTGCTTTGCAAAAAGGAGAAGTGCAGATGAATTCCTTCTCTGAATAATTAAAACGGTGGCATCTTTTTCCAGGTTCGTGTGACAGTTTCATAAGTTTGTCCTGGATTTCTCTGTGTGTATAGTTTGGGGGAAAATGTCAGTACTTTAATTACTGAAAGAGAAGTGTTTTGTATGCTATCCCCCACACTGTATTAGAAGAGTACCACTTTGGAAGCTTTTATACATCATTTGTAGAATGAAATTGAGAAGGTGACTAGGTAAAAATGGTCTGGTCAAATAAGACCAACTGAGAAGGTGACTAGGTAAAAAATGGTCTGGTCATCCTATCTACCATTAATGATGATTAAATATTAAGATATCAGTTGGACAAGGTTCCTATGACATAATAGCATATCTTATATGCTTAATATCTGCAGATCTTAGTTAAAGATAGATATATTGTGAGCTATTGAACAACTGGCAAGTTTCCTGGATGAAATTGTACTTGAAATGTGATTTGAAAAAATTAGGCAGCATAGCTACTATATATTTATGGCATACGTCTATGTCTTTCAATGCTTTCTACTTTCTCTTTTTTCTATATAATATAGCTTAAGTCTCCTCCTAGTATGTTTTTTTTTGGGGGTAATTTTGTTCCTAGGAAAACAATAGGTTTTTTTGCCATAAAAAGCTATATTCTAAAGCTTTTTTTCTCTGAGTGTCAGTAAAATCAATTTCAGTGACAGTTTGTTATGGTTTAAAAAAAATTCCAAAAACTGATGCCCTCCAGACATGTTGGAATACATCTCAAATAAAATATCTTGAATTATGGGAATTGTAACAAAACTGAATAGTACTAGGTTGGAAAAGACTGGCTTAAAATGTCCAACTGTTACTAAGTAATGGTAAATATTTAAATGGCATTTCAGTTGTGTTGAATAACATTTTTGTTTATCATTTCAGCTATGAAGTCTTATATTCCATTTTTCATTCTTCTGTGGAGTGCTGTTGGAATTTCAAAGGCTGCCAAAATAGTTATTGTGCCGCCAATTTTGTTTGAAAGCCATCTATATATTTTCAAGACCCTGGCTTCAGCTTTGTATGAACATGGCCACCAGACTGTTCTCCTTTTGTCTGAGGGCAGAGAAATCCCTCCATCAAGTCATTACAGACTACAACGATACCCAGGGCTCTTTAATACAACCACCTCAGATGAATTTCTTCAATCCAAAATGAGAAGAATCTTTTCTGGGAGTCAAACAGCATTGGAGCTGTTTGATATTCTGGATCACTATTCCAAGAACTGTGACATGGTTGTGGGCAACAAAAAGCTCCTGCATGCCCTGAAAAAGGAAAAATTTGACTTGCTACTAGTAGATCCTAATGAGATGTGTGGGTTTGTTATTGCCCATCTTTTAGGAATTAAATATGCTGTTTTTTCCACTGGCCTTTGGTATCCAGCAGAAGTAGGTGCACCTGCACCATTAGCATACGTCCCTGAATTTAATTCACTTCTCACAGACCATATGAACTTCCTACAAAGATTTAAGAACACTATTGTTTATCTGGTTTCAAGATTTGGAGTCAGTTTTTTGATTCTGCCAAAATATGAAAGGATAATACAGAAGTATAGTGTACAACCAGCAAGGTCCATGTATGAATTGGTTCATGAATCCAGCCTGTGGATGCTATGTACTGATGTAGCACTGGAGTTTCCAAGACCTACGCTACCAAATGTTGTTTACGTGGGAGGAATCCTGACCAAACCAGCCAGTCCTCTACCAGAAGTAAGGTTTGCTAAATTTTATTGTTATCAAAGCTTGTACAACTTGGGTATTATATGTGAATAGTTTTCATACTTATTTATTCTCAGGATCGTGTTGTAAGCATGCTACTTTATTTTGTTTCTATATGTTCCTTCTTTCCTCTGTGGTCCTCTTGTAAACAGCTCCAGAGAATTTGAGGGAGTGCTTTTGATTTGGAGGAATATGACATTAGGAAACTAATGAATAGAATATTTAAGTTATACATTGTTCAACCAGCTGTTCACCACATTTCCACATGAAGTTAAGAAACATGAAATTTCAATTGTTGTAATCAACACCGGATAGTTCACGCTGTTTGATATTTTAATAATTTTTATTTCAGTAAGTTTAAAAAGCAGAAGAGCTTCAAATCAAGTTAGTAAAAATTAATTGATTGTTTTTCACTAAATCTGTGAAAGAGATGTTTAAGATTGTTTAAATATATGCTATATCTATTTGTCATTAAGACAAATTATTTGTCTTAAAATAGTGCAGTAAGTTGTAATTTGAATGATATAAGTCACAACGTTTTGTTTGCTTTCTTTGGGACCTGAGTGTTTTTGTGTGATTCGGTAAAGAATCTTATATTTTTAAAATGATGTGTGAGTCACATAAAACATTGAAACATTGTTTGTAGTTGTATTAGCACATGCTTTTTAACTAATAAGTTTACTGTCCTTTTAAAAAGACATTCCAGTCAAAGGGTCCAAACAAGCATTTTTCTTAATCATCATCTAGAGGTAAATAGTTACATAACATAAAAGATAGTTTTTAATAAACTCCAGAAAATTATATCGATTATATCAGTGCAGTCTTGCTATTTAGCAGTTATCCATCATACCTTTCTTGCCATTTTTTTACTGTACCTGTTTTCTGCATTTAACCCACTTGTGAACATTTTCTCTTTCATTCCTTGTGAACAGCAGCTGCCAATATGCTTGCTCTTCATTGTTCAGGTGCTGAATGGGGAAAGAGAAATAAATACCTCACACCTCCCCTACTTTGCCAGTGTTACTAAATGTTCTGATATTTCTTTCTTCATTCTGAAAGTGGTGAGGGGTCCAAATTATAATAAATGAATATAAAAATTTTAAACTAAGGAAAATATCACTATTTAAATAAATTAAACTCTGCTTTTAAATCTAGTAATATGGAACAAATATATAAGGGGGAAAGTTTGAAAAAATTAAACCATGCAGTTGAGATTCACTGTAAATTAGTACTTATTTAAAGATTATACATTTTCTAAATTGAGAGAAGGACAATATTTTTTCAGCTTTTCAGTTATATTTTTAAAATGTTTCTTTTTTAAACTGACAGAATATCATTCTTATGAGAGAATGATACAGTGATTGCAAAAATACACCCAGAATATTCAAAGTCAGAGGGATTTAGACTTTGTAAATTGATCTAAAGGATTCATGTGGCTTGTGGGTCAACTGCATTTAATAATAAAACAACTAATTCTAAGCAACAGTATTTTCAGTAAGATTGATGTACACTTTTAATGCCACACTTGGAATACTGCACCCAGTTTTGGTCACCATGATGTAAAAAAAGATGTTGAGACTCTAGAAAGAGTGCAGAGAAGAGCAACAAAGAGGATTTAGGGGACTGGAGGCTAAAACATATGAAGAACTGTTGCAGAAACTGGCTATGATTAGTTTGATGAAAAGAAGGATGAGGAATGACATGAGAGTAGTGTTCCAATATCTGAGGGGTTGCCACAAAGAAGAGGGAGTCAAACTATTCTCCAAAGCACCTGAGGGCAGGACAAGAAGCAACAGATGAAAACTAATCCAGGAGAGAAGGAACCTGGAATTAAGGAGAAACTTCCTAACAGTGAGGACAATTAATCAGTGGAATATATAACAATAATAATATTATAGATTGTATACATCTAAATTCCAAAAGGGGGCGCGGGCCAGCTGAAAGGACACCCGGCCTTTGTTGTAGGTCGAACCCTTGGCGAGCCAACCGCCTTTAGATCTTATTACTGTCCTTACTTCTAACATGGCAGATGACAATTCCGCTAAAGGCCCTTCATTGAAGGCTTCTAAGGAACCTTCCAAGGCCTCTCAGAGAGACGCCCTAAGACGTCATAAGGCACTGGAGAAGGAATTTGACAGGCGATCTAGAGAGTCACAACCGGTGCCTCCAGCCCTCCCGCCCTCCATTCCTTCTACCTCCAGACACCCCCCCCCTCCTCCAGATTGCTCTTCCCTCTCCAGGCGCAGCTCATCCCAGGGACACCAGGTCCCTGGACCAACGACCAGACGGACGCCCGAAGCTACATTCACGCCCACGGCCGCTGGTCTGCGCCAGGAGGAGGCCGCCACAGTCGAGATCCCTGCACAAATGCAGGCATGGATGGAACGGGCCATCCGCCAGGGGATTGCAGAGGGCCTTCAACAGATGTCCAAGTCCAGTCCCCCATCGATGGCGCCCGAACATGAGTCGCTATCAGTCAGGTCCTCGCCTAGATCGGACCCTCCTCTTGGTCAGGTACCTTTACAGAGGGACAGCCCTCTCCCAGAAGGGGAACTGGAGGAGGTCATAGAAGACCTGGATCAGTTCAGGGAGGAGGGGGAATTTGAATGGGGGTCTACGCACCACGGGGAGCCTCTATCGGAGATAGATCCTATGGAAGGGGACATGTCCGAGGACAAGGGTCTCATTCCCGATCAACCCACCTTTGTGGGTCTGTTCAAGCCACACATGTTTAAATCACTCCTATTTAAGGCCAAGAACATATCTGGCCTGTCTGTACAGTCCCCCTCGGCTCTCCCTTCCCCGGCGGAGGGACAAGAGGACGCCATTTTTAGGCAGCCCATGGTGGAAGCGGAGGTTATTCCGGCTCTACCCATATTTCACGACCTAGTTTCAAACCAGTTGGACTCTACAAGGGCCCCTCCTGCCCCATCTAGCCAGGACAAGAGGTTCTTTAACCTCGATTCAAGCTTCTGCAACCTGCTTAACTCCCTCGAGGTAGATGAGCCCATCGTGGGCTTGGCATCCTCCTCCTCCCCCAGTGACCCCCTGGAGGCTCTGAAACCCGAGGACAAGAGGTCCGAACTAGCCTTACGTAGGGCTCACCAAGCTGACGCCTGGGCCATTAGATCGGCTACGGCCGCCTCCTTCTTCACCAGGTCTTCGATCCGGTGGCTCCGCCAACTGAAACAGCATGTCCCCCCCTCTAACACAAGGGCACATCAGGACATCGCCAAACTGACGGCCGCGGCAGAATTCTCGGCCGACGCCACCTACCACGCGGTTAAGTTCTCCACCCGAGCAATAACCTCCCATGTTACAGCCCGCCACCTGCTCTGGCTCAAACACTGGCAGGTGGATGTAAAAAACAAGGTTAAGTTGGCCTCTGCCCCCATCAAGGGGGACAAAGTATTTGGCACTGCCCTGGAGCCATTACTAGCCGAAACCCGAAGCAAGAAAAAATTCCTTCCCCCCCTTTTTCGGAGGTCAGAGTCAAGAGCCCCTCAGCCATTTCGGAGAGGTTCCTCCCGACCTTTCTACCAGTCACCCTTCCCGCCCAGGTACCCGAGACCCCCCTCCCGGCCATTCCAGCCCCAGGATCGAGCCGATCCGGGCGACAGGAACAGGAGGGGCGGCAGCTACAGGTGTCCCTTCAGGGGTTCAGGAGGGAAGCCCTTCCGGCGCTCCAGATAGATCCCATCCCTCCCTCCCCATCGGCGGACGCCTCAAGCATTTTGCCGACCGATGGGACTCCTCCACCTCCGATGCCTGGGTCCGGGACACCATCAGACTTGGTCTCGCGCTCGAATTCCAGCGCGCCCCCCCTGACTTTTTTATGGCATCCCCCCCCTCGAGGGATCCCATGAAACGCAATTTAATGGATTCAGCTATTCAGCATCTCCTCAACATACAGGCCATACAACCCATCCCACCATCCCAGCAGGGGCAGGGGCTATCCTAGACCTGAAACGTCTTAACCGCTACCTGGTCTACCTCAGGTTTAAGATGCACACCCTACAGTCCATTCTACTGGGCATCAGGCAGGGGGACTGGCTATCCTCTATAGACCTGTCAGAGGCGTATCTTCACATCCCAATCCGGCCCTCCCATTCCAAATTCCTCAGGTTCTGCTACAACCACCACCACTTCCAATATGTGGCCCTTCCCTTTGGGTTGGCCTCTGCCCTGAGAACCTTCACTAAGGTCCTCGCGGCTCTGGCGGCCCATCTCAGGAACCTCCCGGTTTGCCTCCACTGTTACCTGGATAACATCCTCATCCTGTCTCACTCCAGACTCCAAGCAGAGAAGGATATCAGAGCTACCCTCTCTGCCCTCCAAGACCATGGGTTCCTAGTAAACTGGCAAAAGAGCCAACTGTTACCATCTACACGGATCACCCACTTGGGGTCCGTCATTGACTCAGTTCAAGGAAAGGTTTTCCTTTCCTCGGAAAGATTCCTTAGCATCCAGGAAACCGTCAAACACATCAGATGATCAAGAAAGGTAACACTTTTAGAATTGTCTAAATTACTAGGTAAAATGGTCTCATGTATCTCCATTGTTCCCTGGGCCCGTTTACACACCAGATCCCTACAGTGGTTCCTGCTCCCGTTCCAAAGGACCGGCAGAAGCAATTCAAAGGCCACGGTCAAGGTGCCTTCAAGGGTCCTCACGTCTCTCCTCTGGTGGACCAGTCCCGCCATCAACAAGGGACATTGCTTCAAGGAGCCCCAACCGTTGGGCGGAGCGCAATCTCCTCTCCCTCAAAGCCGGACACATCTCAGGGGACTTAAACACCCAAGCAGACTGGCTGAGCAGGACCACGGTGGACCAGTCCGAGTGGCGCATCCACCCGTCACTGTTCAGGGAGTCGTCCAGGATGTTCGGTCTCCCGTCAGTGGACCTCTTCGCATCCCCCCTCAACACACAACTCCCCAGGTTTTTCTCGAGGTACCCCTCCCATGGGGCCGAGAACTACAACGCCCTCCGTTGCCCCTGGCCCACAGGGCTCCTATATGCATTCCCTCCATTAGCCCTGGTCCCCAGAGTCATCCAGAAGCTCATCTCCGAGAAAGCAGAACTGATTTTAGTGGCACCCTACTGGCCCAGACGCCCATGGTTTGCGGACCTCCGCAACTTATCGGTGGCCCCTCCCTGGAAAATCCCCCCGAGCAGGATATCCCTTTCTCAGGGGCCCCTCCAGCACCCGGATCCTCAGTGGCTCCAGTTAGCCGTTTGGAGGTTGAGCGGGAACGTTTAAGAAAGGAGCAGTTCTCTGACCAGGTTATTAATACCATTTTAGCCGCCAGGCGGCCCTCCACAACCCGAATATACAATGCCACTTGGAATAGTTTCTGCAAGTGGTGCCATAGTTTCCAGGTCAACCCGCTTTCACCCTCCATCGCTCAAGTTTTGGAATTCCTCCAAGAAGATCTGAGGAAAGGACTTTCCCCGAACACCCTGAGGCGTCAGGTCACAGCCCTCTCAACCGTCATTGCTTGTGACAATCTGGGTTCCCTTTCCCTCCACCCTCGCATTAGGGCATTCCTCAGAGGAGCCACTAACTTGTGTCCCCCAACAGTTCACCGATACCCTACCTGGGACCTCAATAAGGTCCTCGTGTCCCTTACTAAACACCCCTTTGAGCCTCTCAGGGAATCCACACTCCAGTTCCTAACATTCAAAGTCGTGTTCCTGTTGGCCATTACTTCGGCTCGCCGAATATCGGAGATAGCAGCTTTGTCGGTGAGGAAGGACCTTTGCATCTTCCATGCCGACGGGGTGGTTCTCCGGCCAGACCCTACCTTCTTGCCCAAGGTCAACTCAGCCTTCCACAGGGCACAGGAACTCACACTTCCGAACTTCTGCCCCAATCCCTCGCGGGAAAGGGAGAAGCTTTGGCACACCCTGGATGTGAGACGGGCCCTCTGCATTTACATTAAGCGTACCCAGCCCTTCAGGAGGTCCGAATCCCTATTCCTTTCTTTTCAGCCCAAATCATTAGGCCACAAAGTGTCCCCTTCAACTATCGGCCGCTGGATTAGAGCTACTATTTCCGAAGCTTATTTGTCCCAGGCTCTGCCGGTTCCCAGCAGAATAACAGCACACTCCACCAGAAGTGCAGCCACCTCGGCAGCTTGGGCCACCCAGGCTCCAATTGCTGATATTTGTCGGGCGGCCACCTGGGCCTCCCCATCTCCCTTCATTAGACATTATAAGATCGACATATTTGCCTCGGCGGAGGCTTCGTTTGGTAGACGAGTCCTCCAGCGAGTCCTCAAGGAACTGCAGAGAGTACAGAACCAGACGGAGTCCCTCCCATAGGACAGCCAAGCTTTGGTATGTCCCACTCTCTGGATGATCCGAACGGCTCTCAGGAGAATGGGCGTTGGTCCTTACCTGACACGCCATTTCTCTGGAGCCGTGAGGATCATCCAGCCCCACCCTTATTATTTCACCATCTGGTGGGGTCTTGTTTCGGCCAATGAACCTTTTAGCATAGTAAGATGAGAGCACGATCTTCTCTTCACTCTCAACTTCGCATAAACTGGGGAACGCAAGGGAGCCACGTGATGGAGGGTGGAGCATTCCTCAGTAATTAAGCTCAGCCTTCAACGACGCAGACTGAAGCATCTCCCACTCTCTGGATGATCCTCACGGCTCCAGAGAAATGGCGTGTCAGGTAAGGACCAACGCCCATTCTGCATCGGCAATAGTGGCGTGGGCGTTTTCGCCCTTATCCGAGTTGTATCATTTGATTTTTCCCCTCAGAACGCCGTCTTGGTGTGGAAAGCATAAAAGCTTTAACAGATTTAACAGATAATCAGAGTTGGAAGGGACCTTGTAGGTCATCTAGTCCAACTCCCCACCCAAGCAGGAGACCCTACACCATTTCTGACAAATGGCAGTCCAATCTCTTCTTGAAAGTCTCAAGTGATGGCGCTCCCACAACTTCTGAGGGCAAGCTGTTCCATTGGTTGATTGTTCTCACTGTCAGAAAGTTTCTCCTTATTTCCAGGTTAAATCTCTCCTTGTTCAGTTTCTATCCATTATTCCTTGTCTGGCCTACAGGTGCTTTAGAAAATAGCTTGACCCCTTCCTCCCTGTGGCAGCCCCTCAAATATTGGAAGACCGCTATCATAACCTAAGGAATTATTACACCTCGTTTTCTTATTAGATTCGAGGCCATCCGTGCATTATTGTTGGCTTAACCCTCACAGCCTTACCCACCCAGCGGCAAAACAGCGAGCACCCAGGCCCATGTCCGCCTGTGCAGGGAAGTTGTTGAAGGTCTCTCTTTATTATCTTGGCCTGTCAGGCGTTCTTAATTTGGCTGTTTGGATATTCACTATATCAAGCTGTTTTTTCTATTAATTTAGATATATATATATCTATATAGGTGATTATCATTCACTCCAATAATAATAATAATAATAATAATAATAATAATAATAATAATAATAATAATAATAATAACAACAATAATAACAACAATAACAACAATAATAATAACAACAACAACTATTTGGGTGTCAATAATGACATCATTGCTGGATTCCTGTTCCAGTTTATCCCACCCAATGTGCTCAAGAAATTTAGCACTAGCGCTACAGTAAACATGAGCTGTGCCTGGATCCCAGAATCTAAATGATCTATGATTGGCTTCGTAACCTAAAAAGAATAATTTCTTAGCTCTATGTTGCCCTTTCATTCTTACTTGTGAGGGAATATACACCCATGCTGGAGCTCCAAATGTATGTAGATAACTTAAATTTGGTTTTCTGCCATGCCACCGAGTGAATGGCAATTCTCCAGTTATTGTGTTCACTACGTTGTTTAACACGATTGCTACACATTATGGCTTCACCCCACAGTGTTTCAGGCAAACCCGAATCAGATAACATAGTGTGAGCCATAGCTTGTAACGTTTGCCCTCTTCGTTCTACAAACGAGTTATGTTGTGGTCTGTAAGGTGCAGAACATTTATGCTCGACACCAGCCAATTTCAACATAGTTTGGAATCTCTTGTTAATAAACTCAGTCCCATTATCAGTAACTAAAGTAATTACTTTACTCATTTTTCTCTCAGCAAATCTTAGCCAATTAAAGAAATGTTGGAATGTTTCTGTTCTGTTTTTCATGAGATAGCAGAAACCGTACCATGAGTAATGGTCCATTATACTCAAAGCATAGCAGGCACTTCCCAAACTAGGTTTTTTAGGACCAGTTATGTCAGCAAACACAACCTCTAAAGGTTCTTTGGTCTTAAACCCATTAAGTCTGTTTGCTGGAATAACCTTGCTCTTCTCCTGGCTACAGGCATTGCAGTTTAAATACTTGCTACAGGGTTTTAATGTTACTCCCTCTGACAATTCAACAGTTTGTTTGAGCATTTTGAAATTAATGTGCCCCAAACGTCTATGCAGAAAATGTATACATTCATCATGTGGCTTAACATTGTTATAAACCGAGTTAGCCATCTTCAACTGGTCATCATGTATCACATATAAATCATTCTCTAAATTAGCAGTAACACTTTTACCCTCTTTCTCTATTATACAGTTATCTCAGTTAAATGCTCATTTACACAAGAACATTATGCAGTACCTTCACCAGACGCTTTCATCTTCCATCCATTTGCCAATGATACATGTTGCTTACTCGTAGACATTTTTACAAACCTCTCTCTATCTTTAGTAATGCACTGCGATGCTCCACTATCAACAACCCACAAATCATGGTTTGCAGTTGAATTGCTAGATATGGCTAAACTAACATTCTTCTTAGCCTTCTGGTGATTACCAGTATTCTGTTGTTTTCCCTTCTTACAGAATCTAGCTATATGTCCCCTAGCCCCACAAAAAAAACATTTCCTAACAGTATAGGCAGTTGAAAACAAATCCTCTTCTTGTGGTTGTTCCTTTCTCAATTGATTCCAATCCAGTCGCCTTCTTGTTACTTCTAACAACCTTCCGGTTATGTTAGTCAGCGTCAGTTCATCTCTGGTCAGGACTTCCAGTGAAGATACGTAATCATCATAACTTTCATCCAATGAGGAAAGAATTATGTAAACTTGGTGCAGCTCTGAAAATATCATGTAGCTCTTTTCATGTAGCTCTTGAAAAGTTCTTTTCATGAAGTTCAAATGAGCTAACATATCTCCACCTTTCAGAAGACAGTTTACGTGTAAGATGTATGTGTGCACCTACACTGTCACGAACATAAACCCTCTTCAAATTCTCCCAACACTTAGCAGCAGACTCTTCTCTATGAATATGGACTAGCTGCTGGTCACTCAGTGTTAGTCCAATTATACAAAGAGCTTGTTTGTTGTTCTGTTTAAAGTCAGCTAACTTCTTGGCATCGTCCTCATTATCTGGATCCCAAGCATTTACATCCAGTGGATCTTGAACTACAGTCCATAACCCTTCTCTATGCAGAAGTAGACTGCACTTCATAGACCAGGAAACATAGTTTGTTCCATCCAACCGGGTTATCAGTGATAGACTTGTTGACAGGTCTTGTGCCATCTTTACCAGGACAGTAACCCACAATTAAACAGTAAACAACTGTCTGTATACAGTACTGTGCATTCACACCAGCTCTCAGTTATCTGAGCCTGGTATGGCCTGGGCCCATAACCAGTGTTGAGGTAATTCCCCGTTAGGAGAATGAGCGCACACAGGGAGACGTAGTGAGAGTGGTGAAGAATAACACACAACCAGCACACAGATACACTGTATAGTAAAAATGTAGGTTTTTACTTCAAGTAAAACCATTAAGCAAAGTTCAACAAACAGTCCAAGTCATTCACGGTTAAAGCAGTCAGTTTTCAGTCCAGGGATAATCCAAAATCAAAGTCCAGTATCATAAACAGTTCAGTAACAGACTTACATCAAATCCAAGAACTATGATCAGCAACAATCAATAGGGAAATGCAGGAACAGCAATACTCTCACCAACAGGGCAGAACAACCCAAGTTTCTGGCTCCATCTTATGGACATTTGAGGAACCACACCCAATTACAATTTTAGCATTCCCTTAAAGAGACAGTATTAAAATGTCTATCCTGGTTTATATGTTTATCAACCCAATTGTTAGGTGACTTACATTCCTAACAACAACAACAACAATACTACTCCAGCACAGTGCCCCAAACACCACATCACAATCACACTACACAGTATATAATAATAATAATAATAATAATAATAATAATAATAATAATAATAATAATAATAATAATAACAACAACAATAATAATAACCTAGTCTAAAACCTATTTAAAATATATATTAAGTTAGATAGTTTAAAAATGCCACTTTATACATAGAACTAAATCACAAATGTACTATTTGATTCAAGGCAATTATTGCCTTGGAAAAGAAACTGTTTCTCAGTCTATTAGTCCTCATTTTAAGACACCTATAACATCTCCCTGAGGGTAACAATTTGGAATATGAATGACCAGGATGAGAACGAGCTGTGGAGATTTTTTGTGCTCTAGAGAGGAGTCTGGTCTTCGCAATCTCTTCCAAAGAAGAAAGAGAGCAACCAATGATTTTTTGTGCTGTGTTTATAACTCTCTGGAGCATCTTCTTATCCACTACAGAGCATCCAGCATACCTCACCATTATACAGTATGCCAAAATGCTTTCGATGGTAGAACAGTAAAAAGTAACCAGCAACTTCTCATCCAGACCACTCTTTTTCAGCAGCCTTAGAAAGTGCAAGCGCTGTTGGGCCTTCTTTGCAGTGGCCATAGTGTGGACCGACCAAGTAAGGTTGCCGGAAATATGAGTTCCTAGAAATTTAAAACTATGAACACTTTCCACACAATCTCCATTGATATATAGTGGGAGAGGCTCTGCTTTGCATCGTCTGAAGTCTATAATCAATTCTTTGGTCTTTTTGATGTTCAGGGCAAGGTTATGACTCTTGCACCACAAGACCAGTCTGAGAACCTCTGACCTATAGGCTGTTTCGTCATCTTCTGATATGAGTCCCAACAATGTGGTGTCATCTGCAAATTTTATTATAAAGTTAGTGGGACAAGAGGGAGTGTAGTCGTAAGTGTAGAGTGAATACAAAAGGGGGTTCAGCACACAGCCCTGTGGAGAGCCAGTGCTGAGAGCAAGAGTGGAGGAAAAATAGTTGTCAATCCTAACAGTTTGGGGTCTGTTAGTAAGAAAGTCCCTTATCCAACAGCAGATGTGAGAGGAGAGGCCCAATTCTAGCAACTTCTTAATCAGTATATCCGGAATCATGGTATTAAAAGCCGAGCTGTAATCAACTAAAAGCATCCTTACATAGCTCCCACTATGCTCCAGATGGTTCAGTGCAAAGTGGAGAGCCATGGCAATAGCATCCTCTGTGGATCTGTTATTCCAATAGGCAAACTGATATGGGTCAAGGGTCGATGGGAGGCAATCCTGTATATATTTTAAGATCAGTCTTTCAAAACACTTCATAATTATGGGTGTGAGAGCTACTGGTCTATAGTCATTTAAAGTATCAGGAGAGGGCTTTTGGGGAACTGGAATAATAATGGAAGTTTTGAGACAAGATGAAACAATGGTTTGTGTAAGAGAAAGGTTAAAAATATTTGTAAACATACTTGTGAGCTGGTCAGCACATGCTTTGAGTACCTTCCCAGGTACCCCATCAGGGCCAGTGGCCTTCTTTACATTCACTGCTCTAAGCACCTGCTTCACATCATATTCTTATACTGTGAACAGCTAAGTACCGGTGGTTTGTAGAGGCAGTGTGTTCGAAGACCTATTCAATTCGAACCGGGCAAAGAAGCAGTTTAATTCTTCTGCCAGTGTTGCGTCCTTTTTGATCGATATGGGGTTGTTGCCCCTGTAATTAGTGATGTGTTTAATTCCCTGCCAAGCCCGTTGTGGATCATTATTTGTGAAGTAGATTTGTTATTGTTGTTATTAAAGTTTATTTATGAAGCATACTTTATTGGGGGCTTGAGCAGGATTATAAACTTTATTAGGAAAAGAATGAAAACATGCTGACATACTTCTAGCATACTACCAATAGCCCCAGATAATTTTTTTAGTCTTGGAGGAAAAAAGTGAGGAATCACTTGGTCTCCTTAGCTTCATCTTACATTTAGCTTTGCCACCTGAGTAGTGTAGATGAGAAGACTCGATTGGGAAGGGGAGGGGTGAGATGGTGGAAGATCAGGCTTGAAAAATGAATGGCAAATGTTTTGTTTGCAAGCCAGTTCATTATTACATTTATCTGTCTATCTCTCTGGTATATGTATTAGGACACCATTTTGCTGCATTAATGGGAATAATAAGCATAGCACTTCAGAATCAAAAATGGTACCAAATAATACAAGTTTGAGAACCTATGTGGTTTCAACTACAAGTGCCATCATTCTTTGTTGTTAGCTGTCCTGGTTAAGAGTTATATTTCGCACTGTCCTAGTGTGAGATTTCCATGGAAACAAAATGAAAAATCCTTTTGTAACACCATAGTAGTATTTCCAAGTCTTGTAGCAGAAGCATCAGTGAGCCACAAGGGCTGGATTTTCAGAGGATATCTTACCAAATTGATATATAATTGATCTGGGTGTGGAGACATGATAATGGTTTTTAATAAAAGTTTGCTTTGATCTAAATTCTCAATTTGATTTTAGCCTTTATTTTTATAATTTATGTATTTATATGAAGAATGAACCAGAATCACTTTATATAAAAATATACCTCTACAAATGAATACTCAGGGTTTCATTAATAAATGCTGAAAACCATATAAAATCAAGCATATTTTAAATTGTAGCCATTTGTACATTTTTAAAGGAGATAATATAAATCTATAATCGTACTTTCAGTTTATTTTCTAAGTTACATATTAATTGCAAGTATCTTTTTCTATAAAGGATTTGTCAGAAAAATATTAGGAAATAGTCACTGATGCTTCTGCATCTCTGATTCCAAGAGCTGAAAAGAGACAATTTTAGACATTGAAGCTCAGTTATGTTTGTATTTGCGTGCGTTGTTTATCTGAAACAAAGCTCAGTATTAGGCACCACTGGTTACTGCCAGCTGGGACCTCACACTATATAGTCACAGCTGTGCATTTAGCATTTATGCCTGCAAAGAATAGCTAATTAAAAAAAACTCTAAGAGGACAAAGAACACTCAGTAGCATAAGTACAATACCATATCTGTCTTGTAATCATGTATTTTAAAATACTAAAGTGCTTAAAACTCTGAGAAGCATTCTAATAGCATCTTTTTTTCTTTTTTAATCCTTTATTATTTTTATAAATAATTAAAGATTGTGAATATATTTAATATTCCTTTGTTCTACTGGTTTTTGCACAACAATGTGATGTGAGTTGCACTGAGAAAAAGTGACTGTCTCATTTGATGCTTAAGGCAGAATTAGAATTCACCAACTCCTGTTTTCTAGCCTGATGCCTTAACCATTTCATCCAACTATTCATTCTCCATTTTATATAGGAGTCCCAGCTCGTTAGAACAAAGCAAATTATAGGACTATTTGGTGCATTGATAAATATTTCTCTGGGAAGATGTTCTGAGCACCTGACACTTTAGATATCTCGGAAACCTCACTTAAACCTATTTGATAATTTTGTGTTCTGATATTGCTGAGTTCTGCTGAAACTAGTCCATGTCTCAACATTTTCTAAGTCTGTTTCATGCAGTGGCTTGGTAAGAGGTCTTAATTTTGCCAAATCATTTATATTTTTGAGCCAGCAACTGGGAATGATGCATCTGGGTATAATAATGTATGAGGCCCATAAACTCCAAAAGTGGAAGGTCATATTAAGGCTAAAAAATATCAGTTACAAGATTTCTTCTGTTTATAGCAATTGCCATTTTCAGTGCTCACACTGTTGCAACCCACAATTCCTATGTCCCCACCCCTCATCCCTCTGCTTCTGTTGTCTATGCCTAGCCCTCAAGTGTAAAACCTAAGAGGGTTTCCTAAGTAGATTATAATTTATTGAATCAGTCTTAGAAGGTGAAGTATTCATCACGATACTGTTTTTTGACTAATGGAAAACAGAAGTGGATCTTTGGTGAGCTAAAATTACTCCATAATTTCCTTTTCAGATATTGCTTAGCAATGGGGATTTTTTTCCATGAGACCCACAGTCCTCCTAGTTATCAGGAATGCCACTAATCCTGTTCATCATCATAGGCTCTGCCAGCAGAATTTCTGGCAATTCTACCCATGAATCATGAGAAAACCGAGCATTAAAATGGTTCTGGTCAGGCTGTCTGATCCGTGCCATTCCAAGATTCCAGTTATAGCAATAGACACATATCAGTGCAGAATCATCATGATACAAATCTCAATATTGCCGTCTAGAGACTTGCTGGATATGATGGTAACAAACTTTGTTTATCTAGAGTTTTGTCTCCAAATGGTGAATTACTTAACTGATAAATTACTGATTAATTAACTAGCTAGATATTAATTATTCTTACAGTTTTGTAGTTGTGTCCTATGATGACATAGCAAGTTTAGGAACTGTAGTTCTGTAATTGGTGTGTTCTGTTTTTCACACTTTCCACATGAGTTCGTCTTTCTGAACTGGTGGTGCATTCTTTCTCAGACTTTGCTGTTTTTTGTTTTGACTATAGATGCATATAATATGAAGTGGGAAGCCTGCAGTTAGAGCATACATACACAAATCCAGTGGAGAAACAATACTAATAACTGGAATTGTTTACAATATTCAGGCTGCTGCATGTATTCAGTCAATCATTCAAGTTTCTCTTTGATAGTTCTATAGTAGTGGCATCAGTGGTGGGATTCAAAATGTTTTACTACCAGTTCTGAGGGCATGGCAGGGGAAGGATACTGTAAAATCCCCATTCCCTCCCCACCCCACCCCACTAACCTGCTTTCCAGCTCCGTTCTCCTGTGCAGGGCATCAAAAGAAGACCCAGATGATCAGCTGGGACTAGGGAGGCAGAGAATAGATGGGGGTGGGGCCAGTCAGAGATGGTATTTGCCGGTTCTCCAAACCACTCAAATTTCCGCTACCGGTTCTCCAGAACTGGTCAAAATCTGCTCAATATCACCTTTGAGTGGCGTGCATAAACCAGTAGAGTGGCATGAAATTGCCCTCTTTACTCAACCTCTTTCTGAGGCTGTGGGATTGGTGTGTGTGGCCTCATATCTCTTTCTTATGGGTAGTCATCTTACAGAGAAAGACAGTGTGCTGGCATATGTTCCTAGCTGCATGAATTAATTACAATAATTTGTTCTTGATAGCCTCTTTTGTAGATGGGGTATTCAAGAAATAAATATTTTGCATTCCATGGCAACCTTGACTGTGTTCAATATTTCAGTGGATGGTGGCATGGTCTCAATTCATTTGCAGACACCAGTGTCTCTGGTTATGTTGCAGCTTGATTGCAAAGCTGGTCAAAAAATTATTTAAGATGATACCATATTCTCATAACTCTCTGCTAGGTTTGCTGAACTTTAAGTATCCAAATATAGCTTTGTATCATGGACATTCATATTTCACTTTGGTAAGATATTTCTGTCGGTCTCCCATGATCAAGCTAAAGGCATAAACTGAGACCATTCAGAACTTTTTCCATGAAAGTGATTATATTACTAATTATTGATTAATAACATGTATACAGCCCAACTTGCAATGACTCTGGATGGCTTACAACAGTCAGATAAATTATAATAAACAATAAAAGATAAATATAAAAGATACCCAGCATAATAAAACACTGTATCTTACTTCCCCTTTCCCCGGGGAAAGAGCCAGCTCTTTTCAATTCTGATGGCAAGCACCGTTATTTGCATCCCATTGGACACATTGCTGGTTGCTTGCCATTAGTCTTTAAATAGTTAAATAGTTTCTGTATATGTGAATCCTTCAGTTAATCTAGGACGAAATTTATCACTGGTTCTGTTTTTATTTTCAATGCCCTTTAAGCACTTGACCATGGGTTCATACCTCTTGATTGCTTGGAAAATAGTCTCTTAGTGGTTTTCACATCAGCTTAACAGAACAGTAGATTATATTTATTGATAAACTTACATTGCATTTAGTTCTCCTTTGACATAGTGCCTTTTTATTATTAAGGTAGTCTTGAGCTTTCATTTGTGCAGGATCAAATTCTACCTAATTTCTTCCTTAAGCCCTCTACAACTCAGATGAAATATGTTAGATCTGCTGTTCATTCTGGAAGGATGGGATTCCCTAAACAATGCAAGTAGCTGTCAAAATTCTGGTTACTACCGTGTTTCTCATAAAATAAGGTCGGGTCTATATTTTTTTGAGCCCGAAAAACGGCTAGGCCGTCTTTCGGGGTGATTTAATTCCCCTTGCATCCTCATCTAGAGCGCCCGCGGGCAGCCTCGCCACCAGCCACTCCTAACGGGTGATCATGGCAAAGCGCAGAGAGCTCCCTACTGCCACCAAACACCTTTGCTACAGACCCAAGACCTTTGGCACCCGCTGCTGTTGCTTTCCCTTCTGCCCATTCCGCCGCCACGTTTGGAGCTGCCGCTTCCGTGTTTGGAGTGCTGCTGCCATTTGGAGTGCTGCCGCCATTTGGAGCACCACCGTCACGTTTGGAGCTGCCACTTCCGCGTTTGGAGCTGCAGTCATGTTTGGAGCGGCGGTGGCACTCCAAATGGCGGTGGTGCTCCAAACAGCGGCAGTGCTCCAAACGCGGAAGCGGCAGCTCCAAACGCGGCAGCAGCTCCAAATGCGGACATGGCAACTCCAAACAGCGGCAGTGCTCCAAACAGCGGTGGTGTTCCAAACACGGAAGCGGCAGCTCCAAACAGCAGCGGTGCTCCAAACAGCGGCAGTGCTCCAAACATGGAAGTGGCAGCTCCAAACGCAGCAGCGGCATGGGCAGAAGGGAAATCAACAGTGGCGGGCGCTGAAGGTCTTGGGTCTGCAACAAAGGTTCTTGGCAGGAGTAGGAGCTCTCTGCGCTCTGCCATGATCGTCCATTAGGAGCAGCTGGTGGCGAGGAATTGCTACTCACGGGGCGCTCCTAACGGCAAGTCTCCCCACCCTTCCCCCATTTTGCTTGTTTTAAAATAGGCCTAAATTTGGGGGGAGGGGCTTAATTTCATTTTATGCCTGGAAAACATGCTGGGTCTTCCTATTGGGGGAGGTCGTATTGTTGGAGAAACACGGTAATAGACTCTGTTATTATCTGAAAATACATCCCTAGCACTTGGATATCTGCACACATTAGACAGATCAATCATTAATAATTGTTTCAATGCCACGTGTGCCATTGTGGGATATTTCACACATAGCAGTCTGAAGAAAACTTTTTACTTTTATTAGCCATTTCTGTCTAAACAACAAATTCCACTTTGCAATCTTTGGGCATATGATGTTATCCCTTAGTATTTTCCAGATTTCACCCACTTTTAGGTAACATTTCTAGTTCATTACCCTTACATCTGAATCAGATATCACACTGAAGGATACTTGACTCTAATTGAAATTTTTTAAGTCACCTGTGAATTCATACAATCTACCTCTTTTTCAAGGGACAGTAGTTCAGTGTCAGCCCTCAAGGTTTTAATTAGGTGAAAACCGTGGAAACCTTCAGAGTCGGTTTTCACCAGATCTGTGCCAATATGATATATCCAATAAAGCTATTCTTTGAGGAATCCACTTACCTCGGAGTTTCGCTTACTATGGATCTATTATTTGGAACCCTGACATTTAGCTTTAATAATACATTTATTTTCTTAAACTGTCCGAGTCAAGCCACTTTGAGCATAGGATAAGAGCATCTTAAATAGTAATTGGGCTATTTATTGATTGATGAATCTTCAATTAAATACTATGTTATTGTTATGACATCATACTTTTATTGGATGTATTTACAATAGTAAGTTTGCTGATAGCAAGCCTATTATTTCCATAGGAACTGCAAACATGGGTGAATGGTGCTACTGAAAATGGCTTTGTCCTTGTATCATTTGGAGCTGGAGTGAAATACTTACATGAAGATATAGCTGATAAATTGGCACGTGCTCTGGCTAGACTTCCTCAAAGAGTAATTTGGAGGTAAGTTATATTACTGTCATTATTTAATTTATAAATAAAATAGGATTGATGAATGTTTTTGTTTTATGGAAACCTGTGGATCCGAGAGTAAAGTATCTATTCCTTTTCTCATTTTTACATAAAAGTTTCTGTCTGGTTCTGGAAAAACTTTCACAATTTCAGATATTTTGTTTCAATTTCAAAAACAGCAGTGAAATCTTGGGTGAGATGCAGTACTTGTCCATTCCATCAGGTTAGAGTCAGTAAGAGGCAGGGGAGCTATTGGCTGGTTTTGCTTCATGTAGCAGTCTAACCAAAAGATTATGTTGCTGGATCTTATGAATGCCTAGTGCATTTGCTGAGTGTGAGGGTGTACTTATTGTTAAATGTTCTTTCCAAATGGAAAAACTTCTATGTCGTAATCCAGGTCAGTCAATATATGGTGACATTTGGGTGTTTCTGGTCAAATTGTACAGTTCGTTTAATCTCTTTAAGTAAATAGAAATTGATATAATATAATGAAAGGTTAAACAAAATGTATTTCTGAAAATGTAATGTGTATATATCATTTAGGTGTGCCTGTTAACATTCAGAATTAAAAATCAGTGTATATAAAGCAGGTATCTGAAATGGACTGCCTTTGCAGCTGACTCAGCACTATGTTTGTTTTAGTGCAAAGTTGTTAATCTTCTACTGGTGCCTTATCATTGTGGGGGTATTATTAGAAGTGATTAAGGAGTAGTGCCAGGACTGCATGTCAGGAGTATAATTCATATTTACCATGAAAACTATCCCAGCTGCTGAAGTTGAACTAAAGTATGTATGCCTTTGTCTCAACAAAGGCAATCTTTGTTTGAATCTTTGTTTGAAAAGTAATAGACTTCTATAACACGAGTAGGCAAGCTATTCTGTTTTATAGTTCACACAATCAGGAAATTCCTATTAATTTCAAATTAGGATATATCTCTTTAAAGCTTCCACTTATTGTTTTTTGTCCTATCCTCAGGCACTGTGGAAAATAAATCCATATTCTCCTCCATGTGACAGTTATTCAACTATAGAAAAACTATATCATATCTCCCATTAGCTTCTTGTTTTTATGCTAAACCAGTAATGGTGAACCTTTTATGCTAACTTGACTGTGCTGATGTGACATTCTCCCCTTCCCAGCGAAAGGGATACAATTCTCCATCTCCCTTCTATCTAGGCCACTCTGAACAACAGCACTCAGCAGCAACACCAAGGTTGGGCCTAAAGCAGAGGCCCTGGACTCGATTTCAATCCTAGCACACACACCCTAGGGCAGGGGTGTCCAACCTTGGCAACTTTAAGACTTGTGGACTTCAACTCCCAGAATTCCTCAGCCAGCAAAGCTGGCTGAGGAATTCTGGGAGTTGAAGTCCACAAGTCTTAAAGTTGCCAAGGTTGGACACCCCTGCCCTAGGCCGTTGAAAAGCACCACCTCACACTTTTCTCCGAGGTATGAGAGCCCCAGTGGTGCAGCACTCCCTAGGATCTGCAGCACGCCACTTAACTTTCAGGTGATGTTCTTTTTCTGTTCACCGATTCCTGTGCTACTCAGGGCTGTTCCATGTTGCACAAGGCCTTTGTTCTTGAGGCAGCTTCAGAGAATACTCACATTACTTTACCTCTTGCTTGTCTTCAACACCATCAGCTATAGTATACTTCTTTGCAGGGGTTAGGGATGGGCGGCACTGTATATTTCACTGTTTTTCTTCCTTCCTTGGTGGTTGGTTCCGGTAGTGTTGATCAGGAGTGAGAAATCCACCCCTAGCCCTGTTTTGTGGGGCTCTGCAGAGTTCAGTTGTTCTGTTTAACATTTACATGAAGTTGCTGTGGGTGAGTTCATCTGTTGCCATGGAGCGAGGTTTTAGTACATTGCTGATATCCATATGTACATTTCCGCATCTGGTGAATTAAGTGATGCTATTGAGGTCCTTTTTTGATGTTTGGAAGCTGTGGGAGTTTGAATGGGTAATATCAAACTTCAGCTCAACCCTAGCAACACTGAATGGCTATAGGTTTGGAGACTTCCAGGGTTTCAGAAATTACCCTCCTTAGTTCTATTTTTGCTTTTGTTTTGTTTTTTTTTGTCCTATAATGACACTGAATCTGGATGTGCAACTAGTACAGGGGCATTAGTAGATAACTTTTAGAATGTTGTGCTTGGTTTGGGGTAAGTTGTGCTTGAAGCTGTGACAGAGTCCCTGGAGATCATTAACCAAACAGTGGGAATTATCTGGCCTGAACTAGTAACAACTTTGGTTGGTCAGTCTGGTGGCTTGGGGAGGCAGTGTATGTGACATGAGAATCCTTTTCTCTTACCTGCTGAGGTGGGCCTGGAGGATTGGAGCTGCTAGTGAAGGCAGCTGGGTTGTACTGATGGCGGTTGGTGCTGATAATTGTGGTAACAGAGGCACCAGCCAAGACACCAGGGAAAAGAAATGAGATGGTGGTCATCTGAAAAAGCTGGGAGGCATTCAGAGGCTTTGCTCCCCAGATTACCAGGTGTGAGACATTATTAGGTTGGTCATTAATAGGGACCAGTTAAGACTGATGCTTGTGTACCAGCCTTCCTGCTATATAGCAACTTTCTTGCTTAAGCTTTTCAACTCCATGATTGGGCTAAAAGAAAGATTGCCCAGATTTATAGTTTGGCATACTTCAATCCTGTCTTCTCTGGGTATTGGGTCACAGATGATTTGGAAGTTCATAACCATCATAGAAGCCCTGGACCTGTCCCATCATTTAAGGCCAACACAAAACCAACTTGTTTTTTCTTGTGAGAGCAATAGCATAGTGTTCTGAAATTGGGGAAGATATTGTTTTCTTTCCTTCCATAGTCATATCACTCCCTAGTAATCCCCAATTCTTTGATGCCATCACTCTCTGCAGGGAGATTGGACCTATTTGAACAGCTCATCTCAGATGACTAATGGACCCATTTGAGTTCCAGAGATAGTTTGGGGTTATTCCATAAAGTCTAGTACTTGATTCCCCAAAAGTTGGTAACTTCAGCTTTGTATCATATCATACCTGAGCAGCCCTTCCATACCCATTGCAGTTCTCCATGTTATACAGAAGAAGGAAAGAAAGAATTTTAAAAAGCTAATGGATACCTAGAGCCAGCCTTTTGTAAGGTTCTAAAGACCTGCAGATGGGGACTGCAGCCAAGAAATTAAAAGACACTTGCTCCTGGGGAGGAAAGCTATGGTAAATCTAGACAGCATACTAAAAAGTAGGGACATCACCCTGCCAACAAAAGTATATATAGTCAAGGCTATGGTTTTCCCAGTTGCAATGTATGGCTGTGAAAGTTGGATCATAAGAAAAGCAGAGACATCACCCTGCCAACAAAAGTATATGTAGTCAAGGCTATGGTTTTCCCAGTTGCAATGTATGGCTGTGAAAGTTGGATCATAAGAAAGGCTGAGTGCCAAAGAATTGAGGCCTTTGAACTATGGTGCTGGAGGAGACTCCTGCGAGTCCTTTGGACTGCAAGGAGATCAAACAGGTCAGTCCTAGAGATCAACCCTGACTGCTCTTTAGAAGGCCAGATCCTGAAGATGAAACTCAAATAGTCAAATACTTTGGCCACCTAATAAGAAGGAAGGACTCACTGGAGAAGAGCCTAATGCTGGGAACGGTTGATGGCAATAGAAGAAGGGGACGACAGAGAATGAGGTGACTGGATGGAGTCACTGAAGCAGTAGGCATGGATTCCAGAAGATGGTAGAGGACAGGAAAGTCTGGAGAAATGTTGTCCAGGGGGTTGTGATGGGTCAGATGAGATTTTGCAACTAACAACAACAAAAAGACCTGGCTATGTACATGAGCCTGGAATCCCGAAACTGTTAGGGGCTTCGGTACCTGTTGCAGTGTTTATTTTTTATATTATTGAGCTAATTCTCAATTGCCTATATATATAATTTGTAACTTTTTGTGTGTTTATGGTTTTAATTGTTTTGATATTGTTCGCTGTCCAAAGTCAATGGATTGCGATGAATAAATGTATACCTGAAATAAGCCTGTTGTCACGCAGCTGCTATGGGTACCAACTGCCCACAATCAATATGCCAAAAAAAGAGGCCTGTTGCTCTTTCCTTCTCCCCACTCCCATGTTGTCTCCCAGTATGGAGGATCCAAAAAATATCCCAGTATTTTGCTTTATTTTCTCTTCATTGCACTGTAAATAAAATTAAGCGAATTCTTCAATGCATTACACTACCTTATTCAGTCTAGTGTATTTTCTATTACAATATGGTGTGTAACCTCCTGAAACTAATTTTTAAGACTTACTCACTTACTCAGTATATTTATTGTACCTATGGGATTACGGCAGGGGTGGGATTCAGTTTTCTTAACAACCGGTTATGTGGGTGTGGCTTGGTTGGTGAGTGTGGCTTGGTGGTCATGTGACTGGGTGGGCATGGCCAACTCGACATCACTCATGTCAAGGGGCACTTCTCCTCGCCTGGCCTCTCATGACAGTGGGATGCTGCAACGGTCATAAGTGTGAAAAATGGTCATAAGTCACTTTTTTCAGTGCCATTGTAACTTTGAATGGTCACTAAATGAACTGTTGTAAGTCAAGGATTACCTGTACAAAAATACAAAAAGCTTCTTTGCTTGCAAAAAGCTGCCCTAAATACCAATCATTAGATTAAAAATACAAAATAGTTAAAATGCAGTGATAACTATCAAGCAGCCATCTCTTGCTCATAAAGTGAAACCCTTCAGCAGAGAGGTCATTTAAGCTCTCCAGAAAAAGCACACCCAGGAAAAGCAATCCTTAGATCCATTTGCACCACTTAAAGATACCAGCTGTTCTCATTCACCTCACGAGATATCCTAAGGAAATCATCCAGATTTAAGGAAAGGTCACATGCTCCCCAGAAATGCAGTAAAAAAAAAAATCAGTGCCAAGCTTGCATCCTGCCTCTTGGAAGTACACCCCAAAAGGACAGTACCAGATACCACTAAAGCAGTGAAGGAACACCCCCTCCCCAGATAAAAAAAGAAACCATGAGGCAGGAAAAAATTCAAACACAATAAAAATAATTAAATCACAACAGTAGCTGTTGCTTCTTGAAGCTGAATAGGGGAAATTATCCCATTAATAAACACAGGATTAAACATCACCAAGCACAGAATTAACCTTCATCAAAAACCAGTTTTAGACCAAAACTCAGAAAGGGTATGTAAACTCACGTTTGAATGTCAATCTTTCTCGCTAGCCAAGAAGCCTTGCTGAATGTCACTCATCTTGGTTCCCTATCACTAAAAGCTTTGCTTCATTATTCAGTTATTCAAAGTGCTGATTGTCCAGGGAAATATTTCCTCCCAACAGCAGTGTAAAAATCTTAAAACAACCCTTCCCTTTAAGAAAGCGAAGCCTCAGAAGCTCCGGAGACAGGAAGTCTAGGCGTTCTGGCAAGAATGTAATAAAGGGTGGAAAAAAGCAAAAGGGGATTGCTTCTAACTACCGGTTCTCTGAACTGCTTAGAAAGTTAACAAAGAGTTCTATAGAACTGGTCAGAACCAGTAGAATCCCACCCCTGGATTACGGTGTGTGTATGTGTAGATAGATAGATAGATAGATAGATAGATAGATAGATAGATAGATAGATAGATAGATGGATGGATGGATGGATGGATGGATAGATAGATAGATAGATAGATAGATAGATAGATAGATAGATAGATATCTGTATGGATATATTTAATATTTAATTTCATATTGATTTATTTTATTTTTATTGATAATTTGAATGTTAAAAACTAACAATACATTAATGTATTCTTTTTCAAATGTAGTTTTAAGTTTCCATTTCTTTTGTATTTTAGATTTTCAGGTAAAAATCCCAGGAATTTAGGTAACAATACAAAACTTATAGAGTGGTTACCACAAAATGATTTATTAGGTAAGTATTGTAGGAAGTTATCATTTAAAATTAATCTCTTGTGCCTTATTTGTTTTTTTAATACTAGACTTACAGGTAGCCCTTGATGTACGATTACAATTGAACCCCAAATTTCTGTTGCAAAGCAAGAGAGTTGTTAAGTGAGTTCTGCCCATTTTATTACCTTTCTTGCCACAGTTGTTAAATGAATCACTGCATTGGTCAAGTTAGTAACACATTTAAGGGAATCTGGCTTCCCCACTGACTTTGCTTGTCAGAAGATCACAAAAGAGGATTACATGATCCCAGGACACTGCAGCTGACATACATATAAACCAGTTGTCAGGCATTCGGATTTTGATCATATGACCCTAGGAATGCTACAACGGTCGTAAATGTGAAAAGTGGCCATAAGTCACTTTTTTCAGTGCCATTGTAACTTTGAACAGTCATTAAATGGTTGTAAGGCAAGGACTACCTGTATTTGTAATCTATATCTGTATAGGAACATTGTTAACATGGATAATTAGATAGTGGAACAGTTTTTTTGTATCAAGATCCACATTCCCTCAGAGGTAATGTGTGAGGCATATGGAAATGAGATCACGAATGTCTTGAGCAGGTTGTTACAGACTAAACTATACTACTTAGTAATAAACACAAATTACATGTGAAATACTGTATCAATTGAACATTCATAAGACCTATAGATTTATATGTGGTATATTCATACTGAAGTACAGGTAGTCTTTATTTAGAACAGCCTGAGATAGTGAACTGTTTGCAAATTTGACAGCAACAAGGGGATCATTTTCTGACCAATGCACATATTTACAACAACAATAGCCTTCAGTGTAAAACCGATTAAGAGCTAGTCAATTTCCCAGCAGCAGCATGAGTTTTCTAATCAACTAATTAAGAACACAGAGTATAGCTTGGTTAAGCAATCTCCACCTTGGGAGAGTGCAAAGAAAGGGTCAGGCACAAGACATTGTATGAGAAAACTTTGTCTGAATAAAATGGCAACAATCAGCAATTTTTCAGCTTCTCTCCCTCTCTAAATTACACGATTCTCTTAGAAACTGAGATTTAGTGACCTTTGTGCCAGAATTAACTGCAATCACTGAATGAGAACTGCCTGCATAATAGGAGAACTATCTATTCTCTACGCTGCTACGAGAGTCCAGGAATGGGTAAGGTTCTTCCCTCTTATATCATTGAGCTGAGTCTGCCAAAGGTATAAAAAGCCAGTCCCTACTGCTGGCCCCCAGCTTTTTGACTCAGCTCCTTGATCGTCAAGAGCAATGTGTCTCTGGAGCTCTGCTAGTATACACAGCAGCAAACCCAAAATCGAAAGGAGAAAGGAAAAGAAATAACAACAGCACAGCTCCCGGGGACCCGGTGGAGCTGTACCATCAAGGAGAGCGGGGATCCACTTTCCTTCAGCATCAAGACTTTGGCGCTGGGGCTCTGGCCCAAAAAAACTGTGGGTAGTGGCTGGGAGCGTCGGCAGAAGCCTCCCATGCAGTTTCTCTTTGGTGCACAGCTGACATTCGGAGCTCTAGTTTCAGCACCTCTCAGCTGTGCGATTTAATCAGTAGTTCTGCTGGGCTCGTAGAGCGTTTTTCATGATGATTTCAGTCAGCCTCAGAACATGTGGCAGTCGGCCATTTTAAATCAGGCCTCAGAGTAGCGCTGCTTCTTCGGGCCTCATAGTGGGGAGCCTGTTCACCTGGCCCACACATTAAGGGGACACACTACAGGGGAAGCTTGCAGTGCCTCTAGTGTCAATCCTAGAGAGCAATCTGGCCCAATCTAAACAACTGGGCCCATTGCTCTGAGGTTTCCATGAGGCCATTAAAGAGGAGAAGACATCGAGGCCATTCTGCTAAATGGGAAGCTACAGCTAAGATTAGAGCCAAGGCCTTTGCACCTAAGAAGGCCTTGAAATCCAAACTCAGGGCTGAAGAAAGAAGGCATGCTGCCTTAGAGAAGCAATTTGCCAAGAACCTGGAGCAGATGAGAGGGAAGAGCCAACCATTGCTTCAATCAGGGGATTTACAGGCTGGCCCAGAGGCTGTTTCTAGAGCTGGAGAGGCAGAAACAAGTTCTACAAGTCATCTGCAGGCATAATCCCCAGAGAGAGCAGATGAGGCTTTTTTCATTCAAGACTTCCAGTGAATCAACAGGGGCTAGGATTCTGTTCCCGGCTCTTTGTGATCCCAAAGGCCTTGGGGTGGTGGAGATCAATTCTCTACCTGAAGTCCTTGAACAAGTTCATTGCCTACAGGCGCTTCAAGATGCAGTCCCTCCACACTATTCTGGAGAGCGTTCGGGAGGGCAACCTCCTCTCTTCCATAGACCTCATGGAGGCATACCTCCATGTCCCAATCTGGCCTCCTCATTGCCAGTTCCTTCGATTTTGCTACAACAATAAGCACTAACCAATACTGGGCCTTCCATTGGCCTTTCATTGGCCCCCAGGCTCTTTACCAAGATTCTGGCAGCATTGGCGGTGTTCCTTCACGTCCTACCTGTTAGGGTCCTATGTTACCTAGATGATATCCTGATTCAGTTATCTTTTACCCACTCCGCCAAACACGACCTTCAGACCATGATGCCGCTCCTGCAGGAACTTGGGTTTTCCATAAACTTCAACAAGAGTCATCTTCTACTGACTACCCATCTCCTACACCGAGGGGCGATCATCGACATGACTCTCTGCAAGGTTTTCCTTTCCCCGGATAGCCAAGAGAATCTGAACAACTTGATAAACTGGAGTCAACAGCAGCACACAGTTCCCCTGTCTCTTCCATCACAACTCCTAGGAAAGATTATTTCCTGTATCGGTATTGTGCCGTGCCCGAACTCTGCAATGGTTCCTGCTGCTTTTTCAACAGGCGGGAACCAGCCACTATTCCATCAGAGTCCAAGTTCCTCCACAGGTCCTCCGTTCTTTCCAGTGATGGCAGTCCCAGGCCAGCAGGAAAGGCCATTTTTTCAAGGAACAAGACAGGATCATGATCATGACAGATGGCAATCTTTATGGCTGGGAGGCACATCTGCAAAGCGAGATAGCTCAGGGTCATTGGTCCCAGACAGACAGGTCTAGCCTCATCAATTGGCTCGAACTCAAGGCTATCTTCCTGGCTTTGAGACACTTCCAGGACAAGATGACAGGGTCTCACATGTTGATTATGACAGACAACGTGGCCGCCAAGGCCCATGTCAACAGACAAGGTGGGACCCAATCCCAATCCTTGATGCGAGAGGCCGAATGTCTGGGGCGGGGGGCGGAGAGACACCTTCTGTCCCTCGGGGCAGACCCCATCTCGGGGTCGACAACATCCAGGGCGACTGGTTGAGTCAGACCAATGTCAACCACTCGGAGTGGAGCCTTCATCCATCCCTTTTCCAGGAACTGTCTGACAGATTTGGTTTCCCAGTGGTAGACCTATTCCCCAGAATGCGCAGGTAGGCAGTTTATTCACCAGATTTCTTACCCAGGGAGCAGAGGGGACCAATGCACTTCAGAGCAGATAGCCTTCAGGTCTCCTCTACGCCTTTCTCCCTCTTCCTATCATTACGGCTATACTTAGGAAGATATTAGAGGAGAAGGCAGAGCTGGTACTTCTGGTGCCTCATTGGCCCAGACGGCCCTGGTTTGCCGACTGATGAACACCGATCGCTTGACCGTGGAGAATCCCGGCCAGCAGGACTTCCCACAGCCAAGGGGCCTTATTCCACCTGGAACCTCAGTGGTTCCAGTTGGCTGTATGGTGCTTGAGTGGAAATCTCTGAAAGAGACTAATCTACCAAATAAGGAGATTCAAACCATCCAAGCATCTCATAAACCATTGACCAATCGCATCTATGATGCTATTGGAGAACTTTCTGCAGTTGGTGACCCTGGACCCTACATCAGCATCTGTCTCAGATGTGCTGATATTTTTACAGGAAGGTCTAGATAAAGGGCTCTCACCAAACACAGTCCGCAGACAGGTTACGGCCTTGTCCTCAGTATTGTTGTGGGATAATTATACCTCTCTACTCCACCACTCATCAATGCGCAGGTTTTTGAGGAGAGCCTCAAATCTGCATCCCCCGGTAGTTTATAGATATCCCACTTGGGATCTCCCAAAGGTACTCCAGGCCCTGACAGGACCACCATTCAAGCCTTTAAGATTGGTGGGCCATCATTTTTTGACCCTCATGGTGCCCTTACTATCACATCGACAGGAGGATGTCGGAATTAGCAGCTCTCTCTATGAGACAAGACTTGTGCATCTTCCACAAGAACAGAGTGGTGCTACGCTTAGACCCCATCTTTATTCCAAAGATCAATTCTTGGTTCCACAGGGCATAAGAAATAGTCCTACCGGATTTCTGCCCTAAGCCTCAAGTTAGAACACAAGTGACATACATTGGATGTACGGAGAGCCCTCCGTATTTATGTAAAATGAACTGCTATTTCCATAAAACGGAAGTGATGTTTGTGTCCTTCCAACCAGCTTTTTTAGGGAGCACAGCTTCCCCATCCATGATTGGGCAGATGGATCAGGGCTTGTATTTCCACTGCATACGAGACTCTATCTCTCCCGATTCCCAAGAATCGTACAGCCCACTCTTCTAGGAGTGCAGCCACCTCGGCAGCCTGGGCTACCCAGGCGTCCATTGAGGAGATCTGCCAGACGGCTACCTGGGCGTCGCCTTCTCCATTTATCCAGCACTATCGACTGGACTCCTTCACTTCTGCAGAAGCAGCATTTGGTAGGAGAGTGCTTCAGAAGATTCTTCCAGTGTCGGACTGAGTGGACCATACGTGGACCCTCCCTTGGACATTCAGGCTTTGGTATGTCCCATTCCGGGACTCTCGTTGCAGCGTGGAGGAGAATTGGCATTGGTATATTTACTTAATATACATGCTGCAAGAGAGTCCAGCCCCACCCTGTATTTGTCTGGTCTTGGTTGGGGAAGGGTCTTCTCACTATTTTATTTTCCAGAGACACACTACATCTGTCAAGTTTCTTCTCCTAAAAGCTGGGGAACAGCAGTAGGGGCTGGCTTTTTATACCTTTGGCAGACTCAGCTCAATAACGTAAGAGGGAGGAGTCTTACCCATTCCTGGACTCTCTTGCAGCGTATATAGAAAAGGCACTTCAGGTAAATATACCAACACTCAGGTTATTAAATACTTAAGATGATGTACCCATCTGTCAGCCTCCCGAGTAGACCAGATAAGAAACACAACCAGATGAACTAATTCTATCTTATTGTAGCGCTATATTAACAGAATCTGTTAATATGAAAGTATAAAAGCTCCAGCTGTTACTTTATACAGTCTGATAAATTAAAGCACATCCTTTCTAATTTTCTTTCTCTTCCTGTTATTCAGATGTGGGCATTCTGCTCTCCTTATCTGATCATTTCCTAGACAGCATCTCTTTTCCTCATGAACTAAACTGATTCTCACATGCTATTACATCAGAGGTGTCAAACTCAATTTCATTGAGGGTGGCATCAGGGTAGTCTTTGACCTCGGGGGGGGGCAGGGGGTGTGTGGCCAGCTTGACGTCACTCATGTCGGGGGCACCTGTGGCAGCCCAAGTGCTCTGCCAGTGAAAATGGGGTCCCGAGCTCCGTTTTTGGCTGTGACAGGGTCTCCTGCAATCTAAAAGCAGCCCTCCCGAGCTCCATTTTCGCTGGCAGAGGCACTGTGGCCAGGCCTTTGCTGTTTCCAGGGTGGCCCCGCGGCTAGATCTAAGCATTCCATGGGCCGGATCCAGCCCGGAGGCTTGAGTTTGACACCCGTGCATTAATCACCTAAGAAAGTTTTGTTATCACCCTGGCAATAAAAGTTGTTGAGTACTATACAGTATATATTTAAGTTTATATATACGTTAGTTACAGATTCTGTCTTTCCTCCAGAAATTCAACGCAGTTTATATACTACTCCATTTAATTTTCCTCCAGAATCATATGAGATAGTTACATCGAGACAGTGACAGGTGAAAAGTAACCTAATGAACCTCCATGGCTGTAGTGGACATGAACCTGGATCTTCTTAATCCTAGCCTAACAAATTAACTTTTGCCATGTACTAATTTTTTTTTAAATAGTTTGCCTACTAACATAAAATCAATCTTTCTGGAGAAATACCATTTAAGGACTCACATTTCTTCTTAAAGTTATTCTCAGGTTTCGATAAATAAAACATCTGATTGTAAAAATACATTCTTTCAGTTTGCATGTAGTATTAATGTAAATTACTGGAATGAAAAATACTTCTTTTGATTGCAAATAAGGCTAACAAGATTGCTAAATTCAGATATATTAATGTTATTTAAGATAATATCTTAAGCAGAATGGGTTTTTTATGCAATATATATTGTTGTCAATTCTATGGTCATTAAGAAAGTGAAGTCATTTTGGGTCAACTTGCGTTTGATCTCATTTGTAGTCTTAACATAATGAGTACAGTTATTTCATTTTCTGTGTCTTATCTATGATAACTGTAGTGAGAAATTCCATGTGTGCTTACCATCTGTAAGAAAAAAAGAGTCAAAGGAATCTGAGTGGGTTTCTTATTCCAGTATTAAATTTAATGCACATGCCAGTTTTAGATGCATGGATTTTGTTTGGTATTGTGATTCAACTTTTCTTTCCTGTACCTTACCTTTTGCTGCTGTAGGTCACTCTAATATTAAGGTCTTCCTTAGTCATGGTGGTCTGAATAGCATTTTTGAAACCTTGTACCATGGTGTTCCTGTGGTGGGAATCCCTCTTTTTGGAGACCATTATGATACCATGACTCGAGTGCAGGCCAAGGGCATGGGTCTACTACTAAACTGGAAGACTCTTACGGAGGATGAGTTATATAATACACTGGTGAAAGTTATTAATGATCCCAGGTAAGAATTGTCTTTTCTTTTTAAAAAAAATTTGCTAAATTTTCAGTAAAATAAAGAACTTAGGGTAATTATGCTGTCCTAACCATCTACCATACAGGTAGTTCTCAACTTACAACAATTTGTTTAATGGAGGTCTGGAATGATGGTGGTATTAGAAAGGATATTTTATGGTTTGTAAAGCACTTTTAACTATCACAAAATGTTGCATCCCCACTTCTGCAATCAAGTGACTTGCAATTAGGGAGCTAAGCAACCTGTTTCTACTTATGGCTGGTCACTAAATCTTCCACGATCATGTGCCATTTGCAATCTTCTCTACCAGCTTTCCCAGAAAGTCAGTGGAAGGTGGCAAGTTGGCGCTGCCTGCTGAGTGGATTTTGGCAGGGGAGAGGCAGAGCAATAAGGAAAGGAGTGTGGGGTGCCTCGGGGGAGTTGAGGAGGCCCTGGGAGGATAGGTGCAGTCAGCTTGGAAGTGTGTCTCCATTCAGGGGCTCGGAATCCTGTCTGGATTTTGGCAGGGAGGAATTTCCGCTCTTGAGCGGAGCCTCCCAGAATCTCCACCTCCCCCCAGGCACCCCATGCTCCTTATCTGAGGTTCTGCCTTCTCAACAACTTGCGGCATTGCTTAATGACAACAAAGTGTGCCGGGATTGCAGTTGCTCAGCAAAGCAGTCAGGAATATCTCATTGAATGACTGCTTTGCTAAACAACCAAGATTCCAGTCCCAACTGGGATCATAAGTTGAGGATTACTTGTGTAATAAATTATGTTTAATTTTGATAAAATAGTATGGGAATGTTAGAATTTAAAATGCAGCAATGTTCTTGTTATTATTATTATTTTTTAATTTTTATTTCATAGCTACAGGCGACAGGCCCGGAAGCTGTCTGAAATCCATAGAGACCAACCAGCTCATCCTGTTAATCGAACAGTCTACTGGATTAATTACATCCTTCGTCACAATGGAGCACAGCATTTACGATCCGCAGTTTACACTGTCTCTTTATATCAGTATTTCTTATTGGATATTGCCTTTGTTGTGCTGCTTTGTACTGCCTTATTCTACTACATTTTGGCCAGGATAGCAAAATTTATTTGCAACCAAAGCAAACATTTTTGGTCCACTGATGAACATATTACTGTCAATGGACATTACCAGAATGGGATACCAAATGGCAAGTATAGAAGAAATGGTCACATTAAACATGAAAAAAAGGTGAAATGAGCCAACTACTCAATGTACATTAGCAACAAATCAGTACTATAGTTAAATTTTATAGCTGTAACATAGTCTAACACCTACTTAAAGTAAAACAATAAACAGTTCTAATGCTCCCCTACAGTATGTAATCTTATGCAATTAAATTCTGCAGAACTAAGAAAAATCTTTAGAAAAATGAAGCACAACCTAAAATACATAAAGTATTTTATTCTTAATACTGATGGAGAAAGGTCATTCTGACACTGAAGTTTTCTAGAAGCCTTAATTCTCTGAAGTAATTCATTAGGTATATTCATGACTGCTCAATTTGTGAATAATATGTGTGTCTCAGAAAAGGAATAGTTTCCTTTTACTTACAAAGATTCTTCCTTTTTTCATGCACATTTATATTTTAGCAAAGAAATCTTGGTTCTATTTATCTAAGGTTTAATTTGTTATCTGACAATGATGTTAACTGAAGTCATCTTTCATAGTGTTCAGTACATAGCAATAAACAAACTGTAGAATTATAATGCAGCCATAAAAATCATATTCTTAAAAGGCATTGAAGAATATGATAACGATACACCATAGTTTTGATATACTACATAACTCTTCCATTTTCTTTCATTTCTTTAAAGAAAAGGAAATTGTACAAGAGTACCATAAGGTGTAATTTTATATTTATGTAAATTTTAGTTCTGTTCCTTTCCTTTCCCTAATTCATCATTTATGCCATAGTAAAGTTGTTCTCTTTCAATAACTACAAGGGCTATGTGGATATAATAAATCGATATAAAAATAAATGAAGCAGAGAAAAAAATATTCTGCACTGGCTCTTTGGAAAAGGATTATTCTTGTCCCTTGAGCAATGCAGAATCAAACCATTTTTGGTTTGTTATAAAGTTGAATGTCTTAACTATTATATTACTACAATTAAGTTTTTGCCCCCAAACCATAATGTTTTAGAGGTTCACTTAGTTCTGTCTATAATCTTTACAGTAATCTGGTCCATGTAATACATGTTATCTAGTTGCCAACATCATTTATTTGAATCTAAAGGAGGTTATCTTTTGGTCAGTTACATTGTTTTTGTAGAGGTTTGATATCATGCATGACATTAAACCTATAAACTAGTTAAACACTGTGCCTCTGCCTATATCCGTAGCATTATTTTTCTGCACAATGCTTTTTCAATCACTGCAACCAAAATAGGTGTCTGTTTTTAAACAGAGAATGGGAATACAGGGCATTACAAATATTAGGATTGTCCCGTTAAACCAGTGTTGGCAACTATAAGTTTATTAAATTTCATTGTCATCCTGTTTACTTGGAATTTGCACTGCACATGTTGTGGGTGTATACTTTATTTATTTGCAGTTTGAAATCCCATGTCTGACAGCATTAGGAATAAAAACAAAAGCAAATCTAAACTGTGTATTCACTAACGTGGGAAAAGTTCTTAAAAACTGTAGACTAAAATCATCTTCATACACAGTGACATGATGCTTCATTACCATCCCATCAGGAGCCTCTATATTATAGCAATAAAGTAGAAACTGCAGATGCATTTCTAAAATTTAGTACAGGCATTTGTACTTTCCAGATACTTGAAGAGTATGGTGTTATTTAATATGCCTATAGCTTTATCTTTTTACAATCCTATCAATATGTGGCAACTGAGGGAACACAAAGAGGCAATGAGTGGTGGGAGAATGACAGAGCCTAGAGTGTATGAATGAGTTAGTTTTAATGTTTTTGTATTGAAGAAAGTATACAAAAATTGACCGGATGATTAAGAATAATTTAATCTCCACTGTGATAAAATTTAAGCAATAAACATGGATTTAATACAGAAAAAAGTTGTTGAAAGTATATCTTTATTCAAATATATTGTTGTATGTGTAATTAGAGCTGCACGTACTGTCTGTATATATGAATAATATATATTGTCCTAGACTTTTTCTCAGAAAATGAGAGAAGGGGTGTATACTTGTTTAGTATATGCATTCAGTGTCATTTTATGAAATATTTAATGTATTTAACAATTTGCCAGAAACATTTTCAAGTAACCTCTGTGGTTATCACCCATATTGCTCTCTTCCTTAGCCCCATTCCAATGATCTTTGATTCCTTTATGTTCCTTCAATTTAAACATATTGGATGATATTTTTTAAGAATGATGAATACCTATGGGGATCTCTGTTTTAAATAATGCACCACTTTGTAGAAAGCTTATTGCCATCTTATTTTTCAGATCTGGCTAATACGTATCAAGGGTTTATTTATTTTGTTAAGTGCCTTATCAAATGTTGCTATATCTTATAGCATTTTTAAATTTCAGAATAGCTCAGGAAGTATCTTAGGCTGAAACATAGTGGTTTGCCCAAAACCATTTCCAGAGCTTCAAGAGTGAGGAAGAAATTGAATCTAGTCTCTCATATCCAGGTTTATAAAATGCATTTGATTGCCTTGTATGTTTTGGTAATTAAAATAAATAGATATCTTTGAGCTTGCAAGCTAAAGATTCTTTGATATATTTTTATATCCCAGTTCTAAATAAATAATCAAAATACATTTTGGCATTTGATAATCTTTATGTGGTAAATATGCACAGATATTAGTTATCTTTTTTTATCTCTAAAATAGCAAAGGTACTAATAATTTTGCATCTAGTGATACTGTTTTGTATAGAGGCAAAAAATGAACCCAAGAACACATTTCTATTGCAGTTCATAGAGATCAATAGATTGTAGAATTATAATCCATATCAATGTACAAATTAGATATAAAAATCAATCTTCACTAATATTGACTTTCAATTTAAGATTAGCACTGAATATTAAAGTAACAAAATTCTGAAGGCCTTAACCTGAAGAGAACATAAGGTATATTTGTTAATTCAAATTGTTATTTTTTTTGTATTTATCATGATGATGTCTTCAGTTTACTGCCAATCAGATTTATAAAATTAGTATTTTGCTTGAATACCAAAGATGATGCTTGACAGTTTTATTCAGTTAATTAAAACCTAGTTATCTGATCACTTTTGAAGGTATTTATAATGACTAAATACAGTATAGAAGATGTTTAGTTAAATAGGAATGCCATTTACACTTTTATTATTAGCTCAGTAAAGATGTCAATATTTGTGAATTCAGAATGTTATCAGAAGTTAGTGTTTGGAGATGAAATTTGTTTAAAAATGACAACACATGCAACAATGGATATTTAAATGAAAATATTTGTATTTTTTTAAACAGATCAATAAAGAAACAGATTATAATCAAAGTATGAAATAACGCATGCAAAGTTACATGATCACATATACAGTGAAAAACATTTGTATCTTGAAGTGTGTTTCACTTTAATTATTTAATTATTTAGGAAAGGGTCAAACTACAAATGTGTGTTGTGTGTAAATACATAGATATATACGTACACACACATACATTATACACAGACACACATACCAGAGATTGGTATGAAGTATTTTAAGACTTTTTTTTAAAGAAAACCTTTCATAGCTTTATTGACTCAGGAAAAAAAAATATAAAGCAGAAATGGCAAAGGACAGACAATATAATCTGATGATACAAAAATAATGCACATCACAATATCACAAAATTAACATTGATATAAGTGGTTTGTATCATGATGTACATTTTATTACTTGTCCTGCACACATGATAGTATAGAATGCTATATTATTCATTGGGATAATGATATAGAAGATTTATACTTCTCTCATACAGCATTATCACAACACTGATAATCTGAACTTTAGTATTTGATCTGTATTGGGATTAAAGTAAAGAGGTTAGACTTTGATTCCTCTATGATGGTCCAATGAAAATTGCTTCCCACTGTTCCAATTCCTTCCTATCTCTGGATAAAATCTTTCATTGACATCAACACAGTTTTGTTAATTGGAAACAACAGATTATTTGATGGAGAGAATTGTAAGATTTATTTGAAAGATAGAAAAGAAAGGATTAAAATAATATGCATATGTTGCTATTAAATCCCAAGGAGGCTGATAATTTTTTCAAAATGCAATTTCAAAATGCATGTCATGTGTACTTGGGCCCACAGTTATTTAAAGTGCATTGAAAGTGTCAACAAATACTATCTGTTGACTTGACTATCTGAATATTCATGTAATATGTGAATAGTATTGATTTCCCACATTATTCCCCATCCCAAAACTTTAGCAGCAGTGATTGTCCCACTCCATTTTCCTTTATAGATGGCCTTGTATAAAATACTTGCATTGATTTTAGTACTCTGTCGAGCTACACAAGAATATTGTGCAATGTTTTATCAAATATGTATTTTGTATTCTGGAAATTATTGTTCCGACTTGCCTTGGAGCACCACATTGAAAAAACCTAATGTACTGAAGTGGAATATTTTTTTTTTTCTGGTGTGTTTATTGTTAATTTCTGACTGACAGAAGTCTTCCAAACCTGGGCTTGCTAAGAAACATGTTTTAAGTTGATATTAACATAACCGAAAGTAACAAATATACAGTGGATATAAAAAGTCTGTGCACCTCTGATAAATGTATTTATTTAGCGAATTTATGCCAGGTTTTTGAGATGTTAAAAAAATCAGACCACGACAAATCATTTCAGAATTTTTCCACCTTTAATATAAACTATAAGCTGCACAATTCAATTGAAAAACAAACTGAAATCTTTTAGAGAGAGAAAAATAAAAATGTACAATAATGTGGTTGCATAAGTGTGTCGCCCACTTGTAAATAGGGGTGTGGCTGTATTCAGAATTAACCAATCACATTCAAACTGATATTAAATAATCCGTACAAATCTGCCATCACTTAAACTAGGATTTTTCTGACATTTACTCAGTTGCCTTATAGAGCAAAAGTCATGGTTTGTAAGCTGTTTCCAGACCATGACTTTTGCTCTAAAGGATGATCATGACTGGAAGGTATCAGTCAGGAGAAGGATACAAAGAAATTCCCAAGGCATTGGATACACCATGGAACACAGTGTTAGCAGTCGTCAAGTGGAGAAAACACGGCACAACAGTGACATTACCAAGAACTGGATGCCCCTCCAAAATTGATGAAAAAACAAGAAGAAAACTTGTAACTTGTAAACCAAGGGACCTACAGCAACATCAAAGGAGCTACAGGAATTTCTGGCTAGTACTGGTTGTATACCATGTGAAAATAATCTGTATTCTTCATATGTCTGGGCTGTGAGGTAGGGTACCAAAATGGAAGTCTTTTCTTACAAAAAATAAAATCCAAGCCTAGCTACGTTTTGTAAAAACTTACATCAAGCCTAATAAAAGCATGTGGAATATATATTATGGTCTGATGAGACCAAGGTTGAACTCTTTGGCCATACTTCAAAAAAGTACATTTGGCATAAAAACAACACTACATCACCAAAAGTACACCATAACCACAGAGAAGCATGGTGGTGGCAACATTATGCTTTGAGGCTGCCTCAGCTTGAACTGTGGCTTTAGTCAAGATGGAGGGAATAATCTTTCCTACTAGATGTTGCAGCATAGACTAATGTTAAACATCCTGTTCTAAACCTAGCCAGTACATCCCTCAGAATGTCTTTGGTTTCAAGCCAATCAATTAGTTTCTCCTGTAGATGTTTGGCATGCATTTTGTTGATTCTAGTTAGCAAACTGATTAGGTGGTAGTTAGCTTGATCATCTCTTTGTCCTTCTTACATATTTGGTATGATGATAGCCAAGCCCCAATCCTTTGGTATAATGGCTGAATGATTTATTGTTGTGAGAAGTGAAGCTACCACTGGGATTTACCATTCCAAATTATTCATACATAACAAAATTTGAGCCTGAGGCTTTATCTGGTTTAAATTGTTTAATTATATTTCTGATCTCGTGAACAGGGGCCAGTGGGGAAGAGAGATTGCATCCAACTCGCAAGTCTTGCCACTGAATTCTCTGCTTGTCCATATAGGGTAAAAAAAAAAAATAGGGCTACCATCCTCCAAAAGATGGCAGAATTATTTTTTAATGGCAGCTGAAATCAAAAGTTCCCAGGTTAGTCACGTAGCATTTTTTAAAATGAATTAATTAAGCTGGGCTTTTTTCCAATTAGGTCAGAAATTGAACAAAAGCCAGGATTCCATTTGTATAAGTTAAAATAACATTTAGAGAGTTCCAAATTTCACACCATTCATGACTGATCCGAACATGATGTGTTCTTCAATCATGCCTAATTATAACAGATTGGGAGTCAGTTAACAATGAGTGAAACAGTTATTTAAATTAGCAAGTACAATGTTACCTAACTTAATGCCACTTTATGACTTAGTAAAGAGTTTTGCCTGGTTCCCGTCTAACAAGGTTGGTGGTTATTGTTGCTTGCTGAAATGTCTATTTAGCATAAGTAGGGCAAAGGTCACTGGCCTTGGTTATCTGTGCCCTATCAAAAGTTTTCAGGAGCTAGGTAACAGGGAAGTGGTAAACTTTCAGATCTACTAACAACTGCAAACCTAGGTAGATAGGGAATTAAACTTTGGAGGATTCCAACATAATCTAGTCCAGGGGTGTCAAACTCAATTTCATTGAGGGCCGCATCAGAATTGTGTTTGACCTTGGAGGGCTGGGTAAGTGTGGCCAACTGGGTGGGCATGGCCAGCTCAACATCACTCGAGTTGGCACCTGTGGTGGCCCAAGTTTTCATCTGCAATGGCCTCCTGCAGCCCTCTGCCAGTGAAAAGAGCTCAGGAGGGCCACACACAGCCCTCCAGAGCTCAATTTTTGCTGGCAGAGGCACTGTGGGCTGGTCCTTCACTATTTCCAGAGTGAACCCCAGGCCAGATCTAAGCATCCCATTGGTTGGATCTGGCCCACAGGCCTCGAGTTTGACACCCCTGGCCTAGTCTAAGAAAGATTTTTATTTGTCCAGTGGGTGAACTCAGCTGATAATCCTCTGAAAAACTCATTTAGTATTACCAGGTTCATTTTTGTAAAAGTTTGAACAAGACAAAATCCTCTGTAGTCATTGAATCTACTCTTGGACTAGCAGCATGAAAGGAGATGTTATTACAGAAGATAGAGGCTGGTAATAAAATTTGGAAGAGGGGTTTATTGCTTGTTCTAGTTCTTGCATTAAAGTCGCTAGCCCGTATTTAGTATGATACAGGGAATGTAGTCATTGGATCTCCCACATGGGTATCTATTTTATCCCATGCATGTTTCATCTATGATCATATTCACAGAGATAGAACATGCACATTAATCAAGGGGAACTGGTTTCTATTGTACTGCAGGAGAATTGCCAATGCATACTGCTAAGCTAGGTATTTAAGCCTGTAATGAGGCAGACGTTGGAATGCCTAAGCCCTCACAAAGCCTCCCATGTCCGGCATGAAGCATAGCTTCCAATGTTTCCTAAGCCCTAATTTAAACCCTTCTAGCGGTTCACCCACATCCCACGTCCCCTGGTTTAAAAAAAACAACCCTACATCATAGCTAAATATATTTGACAGAAAAGATGGGCCTAGAATTCAATCCAAGCAATAAAAGACATATGAAAGTAATAATGGTTGAATGTCCTTCGGTTTGGCTGAACAAAGATATTGCTCAGCCAAAGGCATTTCTTGAGAAACACTGGGGCAAAGAAAATATCCCACAGCTTTGTGCTACCAATCGCTGCACTGGAACAGTCTGTATCAGATATCTAAGTGCTCTTTAATGTGGCTGAGATTGGGTTCTGTGAGTGTTGATCTGCAAAGTCTATGATTTGTGGGACTATGTTTGCAACTCCTGGTAGCGTGTTTGAATTTTCAATAATGCACTTGCAGCCTTCTTCATAGAGCATAGAGAGCAAATCAATTAGTGGGGCAACTGTCTTATGCACTATAGTTAAAGTCTGTGTAACATCCTCTAACTTCTTTAGTAAGTCTTCCTGTACTGCAGTCTGGCAAAGTTCCAAAGGTGTAAAGTGGTTCAGCCGTAATCTGTTCCCTCTGCTTCGAGTTGCTTATCTAACTAAACGCCCAAGGACTGGGGCTGGTTCACTCCCTTGCAGCTGGAGGCAGTAACAGCCACTCCTTATTTTTTCAGTTAAAGTGATGGTAGCATCTTGATGTAATGATAAGTGGGGAGATCTGTGTCTTACAAAATACCACTTTGGAAATATCAAGAAAGTAGTCAGCATGAGCTTCATTTTGAAAAGCATACTTGGGCTTATAGCCTGCTTTCATATCAGCAAAATTACAGCCCATCTTGCTAAGCAACCACTCCACCAAATGTAAGTCAATTTTATAGTAATGACATTGAAGTAGCTAACTTAGAGAATAATATATTGCTTTCTTTGACTCCCTCTTCTTTGTGCAGCCCCTGAGATATTGGAACACTCCTATCATGTCACCCCTAGTCCTTATTTTCATTAAACTAGAGTAGACATACCCAATTCCAGCAACTGTTCTTTATATGTTTTAGCCTCCAGTCTCCTAATCATCTCCGTTGCTCTTCTCTGTACTCTTTTTAGAGCAGGGGGATCAAATACAAGGCATTTGGGCCAAATCTGGGCCACAATATACTCGGATCTGGCCTATGGGGCCTTCCTGGAAAATGTAAGGGGCCAGCCCATATCACTTCAGCCCAGTCTACCCAATCCCACCAGGTGCACATGGAAAGAGGGAACATCGGGCCAATGTGGCTTCAGCCCAGTCTACCCAGTGCAAAGAGATAACATCGGCCCAGCATGGCTTCAGCCTGGTCTACCCAATGCAAAGAGGAAACATGCCAGCAGTTTGGGGAGTGTCGTCAAGCTGGCAACTCCCACCCACTCAGCCACTCCCAGTGAGTGGTGTCAAGCTGACCATGCCCACCCAGGTGGCCACACCCACCCAGCCCACCACATTCCCCCAGCCCCCCGAGGTCAACCATAGCCTTGATGCAGCCCTCAATGAAATTGAGTTTGAAACCCCTGGTCTAGAGTCTCAATATCTTTTTTACATCGTGGTGACCAAAACTGGATGCAGTAGTCCAAGTGTGGCTTTACCAAGGCATTATAAAGTGATATTAATACTTGATGTGATCTTTATGTGAAATTAGAATCACAGCTGCATGATTTGACATTGAAGTAGCATGTGTTGAAGAATCAATAACTTTATCAACAAAAACAAGAATTTTTTTTGGAAAATCTATTCAAAAACAGTTTTGATATAGATGTGAAAAATAACTATACTCTCTATATTATGGATTTTTAAAAACCAAATATCAATTAATTTGAATTCCAAAATATATTTTGTAACATATTTTGAGAAAATGTATGAGTGTTTTTGTGGGGGGGGAATACTTCTGCTAAGACTGTTGAAGTTGACTGAAATTGCCAAGGCATAGCTGAATAAACTATAAATATTTCAGGAAAATTCCTAATAGGAATAAATGATAAGTACAATATTAAGAGTAGTTATCTTACCTATCAAAAAAATAAAACATCCTTCACTGTCACAATCTACATGATTCATATCAATTTTAAGATTGCTATTACACATATGTGCCTTCAGTTCATTTGACAAGATTTTTTTGGAAGTGGCTGCCATTCTTTTTTTCCTAGAGTTGAAAAAGAGTGACTGGCTCAAAAGTCTCCCAGCCGTCTTCATTGCCTCAGACAGGAATAGAACTCATAACCTCCTAGTTTCGAGCCTGATGCCTTCACCCTTACACCAAACAGGCCCTCAAGTAGTTTATTACAAACAGAATATTAGTTAGCAGCATGATAGCACATGCAATTTTACACGCCATCAACTAAAATCTTTCCAAATCACAGGAAGTAATTGTTCCAGAACACCGATTGAGTACTCTCTCCTTTCCCAGCCAATATTATTTAAGAAGGATGTAGAGAAACTGAACCAGGGTCAAAAGGATAATCGGGAGACTAGAAACTAAATCCTACAAAGAGATATTGAAGCAGCTGGGCTGTTTAGCCTTGAGAAAACATGCCTGGAGAGGTGGAGAAATATGATAGTATTCTTCCAATACATGAAAAAAGGTATCACATACAAGAAGATCAAGACCGGTTCTGTCTCAGTATAGAATACTGGGTTCAGAATAATGGTTTCAAAAAGACAGATTCAGTGTTTTGAAAAGCGTTCTGCTAGTAAGAGCAATTTAGCCCTTGAACCTACTGCCCAGAAAAAGGGGGGAAGCTTTACTCATTTCGTCAAGTCCCTTCAACTCTATGCTTTTGTGCTTCTGCAGTTACAGAGTGTATGTGGGTGTGTGCATATGTGTGTGTGTCCTTTTGAATATATATGCAAAATAATTTAGCTGCAGTGTGTTTCTTTTAATTAAGTTATTGTGTATTGAAACCGTTTTATAAATTCAAAGTCTCCCAAATGGGGATATGAATATGGCCAGGGTATGTCATTACATTTCAAAATGAGTATATGTCTGAAAGGAAGAAGATAACACAGCTCCTATTCTATTACCTTCCTTTGTCTTTTGTCTTTTGTTGGTATCATAAAACAGTGAAATAATCAGCAATAGAAGTGCTAACTGTGGCTTATATTCAAGAGAATACAAAGGCCGCCATTATTCAGCCTGGAAAAAGAGAGAGACAGAGTAGGTCCTCCCTGAGGTGTTTATAAAAACACAGCGATAATGGAACTGAGAAAAAAGTATTTTGGGATGGACATGAAGGGTGAAGAGAAACATTTCCACACCCACTGTGTAGACCATCGAAGCCACCCACTTAAAATAATAAGGAAGGGAAGCGATGGTGGGATACAGAGTTACAGGAATAAGCAAGTCAGTTAATTGATGCAGAGTGGTGGTATAGTAGTACTCTCATTCCACTTTCAACAAAATACATATTTTCAATGCTAACATATAATTTTGAGGGGGGGGGACTTCTTAACAAAATAGTTTTTATAAATATATATGTCATATTTAGTTCATCATATAGTAACACTTCAAGACTGTCATATATAAGAACTTCATTCATATCCTTAAACTGAATGATCTTTGTAACAGAAAATTAACAACCATATAGATATCAAACTTCATGTCAAAATGGAACATTAATATGATAATCCAATATTTTAAGAACAAGTCCCCCATACAGTTTACCTTCTGGTATAATTAACTTAATCTGCACTTTGAAAATATTATCTGAGGAGCTCAGTAATTTTTGTTAAATTAATTTCATGTTAATACCTTTAATATATCATTTAATATTTTAAGGACCCTTTTCCATTAACTAGCTAGTATGATATTCTAACCCCATGTTCCAAAATTCATGCAGATATATTCATCTTTTAAAATAAGAAGTAAAACATAGGTTTGGGATTATTTCAATAACAAACCTAATAGACTATGATATGTGTGTGTGTCTTTGTGCATACCAGAGGTGATATTCAGCAGGTTCTGACCAGTTCTGGAGAACCGGTAGCAGAAATTTTGGGTAATTTGGAGAACCAGCAAATACCACCTCTGACTGGAGATTTTACAGTATCCTTCCCCTGCCACGCCCACCAAGGCACGCCCACAGAACCGGTAGTAAAAAAATTTGAATCCCACCACTGGTGTATAGTATACTATACTAATTGTAGGCACTGTAAACATAGGGGTTTACTCCAATTAGTTGAATCACTATTGCACTATTGATAAATATTTAATAAATAGAAAATATATAATTATAAATAAGACATACCACCTGCATATAGTAACAACCTGTGCTCAATTTCAGCTACTGTTAAACTCAAAATGTCCTTGAATTTGAGCCTGTACTGCATGGATTGTAACTAAAGGCTCTTTTCTTATTTATTTTTTCTTCAAAATTAAAATGGGATCTTATTACCCCAAAATAAAATTATTGTTTATGCTGCTGCCATAACCCAGATTTCAATTTTGCTCAACAAATGCTTTGCATACATTTTAGCAACAATTCCAATTAGGCTTATTGGTCTGTAATTAATTGGATTGCCTCTATCTCCTTTTTTATGTAAGGAAACAATAATGGCCACTTCCCAACCCACAGGTATGTGGCCAGTATTGTTTATAAAGGTGAATAGCCCTGCTAACAAAGGCGCCCACCAGTCCATATGAGTCTTAAATAATTCTGGCAAAAAATCTTCACCAGGTGCCTTATTAGCTTTTAATGATTGAATAATGGATTTAATTTCTGAAACAGAAACGGGGCCAGATAGGGAGATTTTCTAAAGTTAATAAATCATTGCTTTGGGTATGCATAGAGTCCTGATTGGATTTTAAAAGATTAGAATAAAAATTCTCCCAGGTTGAAGCAGGAATGGGGATATCAAAATAAAATTTACATTCCTTCAATATACCCGAGACAGCATTCCAAACGAAAGCTGAATTTGACCCTTTTGCCCAAATTTCCAAGTCCGATCATAATTTAGTTCTAAAGCCTTCTTTGATGCTATCAATTTCTTATAATCACGCCTAATTTTCAACATGTTGCTATAGTTTTTTGAGGTGGGACATCGCTGAACTCTACGCATTGCAGCTCTCAAATATTTTCTACTGTGCAAACAGAATCAAACCAGCTAACTCCAACTTAGTGGTTTCTTATCAGAAGTTTGACGGTAAGAAATTTCTTCAGTGAATGACATAGATCATCATAATGGGCCATAATATTATCTGAGCCTGAAGATGAATGAGAAATTAAGCTTCTCCAGATCTGAGGTTGTGCAGAATACAAAAAAAATAGATAATGCCGCAGTATCAACTTTGGGCCATTTGGGTTTTCTATCCTGTCTCACTTCCAGGTTTGGAAAAAACCTTTTGCCACAAGATGAGTTTCTCCGTATATCTGAACTGCCTTGAAATAAAACTGAAATTGGTTGGTGATCACTACCTTCCCTCACATGGACTTGTATATCTGCAAACCTCTCAAGCTTATCTCTTGAAACATATATATAATCTAGAACGCTACTGGAGTTACTTGAGTGATAAGTAAAAGGATATATAAAACCATAGTCCTTACCTCCTATAATATAGAGATTACAGTTATAAATCATAGAAACCAATTGTGTACTTGCAATATTTCTTTTGGAATCACTGGAATGCCAGGGAGGGATAGTTAGTAAATAATCCTCAGGAATAACACCAGAATAAACACAGTTATGTAAAGATGCCCCTACCCTGGCATTAAAGTCTCCTGCCAAAACTAAAGTAACGTTAGGGTGTTGGACATTTAATTTTATAACTGTCTCTTCCAAATTTGCCCAGATATTAGGTGTATGATAAGAGGAGGAGCGAGGAGGGATATATATATTCAGCAATATCAATCCGAAAGAACCATAGAAGAACTTGACAATTAAATGAGAAGCAGAAGCATTACCAAAGCCGGGCTTCTGGGCTTGCCAGCCCAACTCTGCTTTGGCTAAAATTGACAAGCCTCCAGATCCCCTTCCTTTAGTCTTAGATTTAACTGCAGGAATAGTCCACAAATCAAAGCCAGGCAGATAGATCTGTTCTTCATCCGTGGTCAGCCAGGTCTCCTGAAGGGCTATAAGATCAAAGTTTATCAAGAAATCCTCCAAGTCACCATCCATGGCTCTGGCTTTCCAGCCAGCAATATTCCAGGACAATAGGTGAAAATAATCTACTTGCTTGTCATTTGTCATTATAGGGAGGGAATTAATGTGAGCATTGGGTGGGACACTAACATTTCCCAGTCATTCCACAGGTGTAATATTATCCAAGATTCCCTCAGAGTCAAAAAAGACGCACTGGTTTGTTAGATGTTTGCCTTCACTACTGCCAAATTGGTAAACAGACTCCAAATGCTTCTGAGGGCCAACAGCCTGTTGCAAAGATATCATTGTAGGTTGGCCCAGTGGGATAGTGTCCGAGACCAAAGGGAGTAGCAACAAGCAAATCCAAAGTGTTGGTTTTCAGCACAAAAAGTAGGAAATATAATTGGCAGATTAATGGGGAGTCAATCTACTTGCTTGTCATTTGTCATTATAGGGAGGGAATTAATGTGAGCATTGGGTGGGACACTAACATTTCCCAGTCATTCCACAGGTGTAATATTATCCAAGATTCCCTCAGAGTCAAAAAAGACGCACTGGTTTGTTAGATGTTTGCCTTCACTACTGCCAAATTGGTAAACAGACTCCAAATGCTTCTGAGGGCCAACAGCCTGTTGCAAAGATATCATTGTAGGTTGGCCCAGTGGGATAGTGTCCGAGACCAAAGGGAGTAGCAACAAGCAAATCCAAAGTGTTGGTTTTCAGCACAAAAAGTAGGAAATATAATTGGCAGATTAATGGGGAGTCAATCGAACAAGTAAATTCTTACACCTACCTAGGAGTGGTCTTTACTAATACAGGATCTTGGTTTAATCACTTTAAAAGTAGTGCATTAAGAGCTGAGATAAGCACCAAAAGATTATATAAATTATTTAACCATAATTACCCAGGCACTTTGACCCCTATGTTGAAAGTATTTAGGGCAAAAATAGTTCCAATGCTGACATATGGTGCAGAACTGTGGGGTTTAAATAAAGCCTCCCCACTTGAACAAACACAGACCCGCTTTTTAAGACACTTATTGGGGACTGATAAGAACACTTCTGCTTCAGCAGTCAGAGCGGAATTGGGTATCCACTCCTTATATAGCCACTTAATAATTTAAACATTTACGTACTGGCTAAAGATACAATCAGTGGATTCGGATAGACTTCCCAAACTATGCCTAACTGAACAGTTAAATAAGTTCCAATTTAACTCCTGGCCCAGTCAACTCCACAGAGCCATCTTAAGACATGGGTTTTCTACCCAATATCTATTGTCAAGGGCTTCCCAGGCAAGGGAAATTTTTAAACAGAGAGTCTTGGATATTAGTGCCCAGACTGACATGGAATTATTAGCAAAAAACAGATCTATTAGATGGTTGGCTAAGAATAAAAACATCTTCCAACCTGAACAATACCTTTCAATGGATATGCCACAATTACAGAGAAGAGCCTATACCAGAGCCAGATTTGAGTTACTGGATTCCATGTCTAGACATGGGCGCTTCCACCATGTACCATACCACGAGAGAACCTGCTTATGTGGTTCATCTGCCATTGAAGATATTTCCCACATCTTGTTCAACTGCCAAATATATGACCCATTAGGCTTAAATATTTATCATTTCTACTGGAAAGAATAGCCCACTGGGAATCAAACCACAGATTGTCATATTTCCTCCGGGCCTCTAATGTACACATCATTCGTAGGACTGCTAAGTTTATAATCAAGGCAGCGGTCCTAAGAACACAATATATTGAACAAATCGGTGTATCCTGCAAGGGTGATCTATTATCCGATTTCTGACTCCCTGGTTTTCCACATATGTTTTTATTACTGTATTCTTATATATCTAACTTATCTGCATTTTGTCTTGTTATATATTTACGTTATGTTATTGATGAGGTCTTATGACTATTCCATTAAATAAACAATACCAATACCAATGCTGCTGCCATGAAAGAGAGAGAGAGAGAGAGAAGGAGGGAGGGAGGGAGGGAGAGAGATAAATTCTCAATCATGATACACAATAGTACAGTCAATTAAGTTTATTAAATAACTTAAAATGAGCTGCAAAGAGTTTAATTTATCTATTGGCTGATCATCTTTGTCTTCCCAGGTCTTAATATATTATTCATAAATCTGTCACTAACATGTGGAAGTTTTTCTGTGCCTAGGACTTGGGTTTTCCCTTGTATCTTTACTTCTTACAAATAAGTCTATCATGCTTACAACCCATTACAGTTTTGTTACCATAACAAATCTATTGTTTTAATAAGCCACCACAATTAGACCATGTAATTAAATAGAGTAATCTGTATTACAAAAGCAGTATGTTTCAATATCCTTCCTTAATAGATAACTTTCATGAACTCCCTTTAATATACACTACTTTCTGTTCCCTAGTCAGGTTTGCTCCTAGTGAAATACCTTCATCTTCTTCAGTGCCTCTGTGCTTAAGAAAAACTCCATTATAAAGTACAACGAGTTTTATTTACAGTCCTCAACTTACAACAGTTCATTTAATGACCGTTCCAAAGGTACAACAGCATTGACAAAAGTGAGTTATGAATGTTTTTCACATGACCACTGCAACATCCCTAGGGTCATAGGATCGGAATTCAGATACATGGTAACTGGCTCGTATTTATGATCGTAACAGCATCCTGGGATCATGTGATCACTTTTCGTGACCTTCTGATAAGCAAAGCCAATGGGGAAAGCCAGATTCCCTTAACAACCATGTTACTAACTTAACTTAACAGCAGTGATTCACTTAACAACTGTGGCAAGAAAAATTGTAAAATGGGGCAAAACTCATAAACTTTTCCTCCCTTCCCATATTATCTCCACAGTGCAATAACCTATTCCTTCCTCTTGCACAAATATTGAGGGGATTGTAAAATATATTTTAAAGGTGCTGTGGGGTACATCAACATCACCAAACCTCATCTAAGAAAGAGTCCACAGCTTCGGCAGGAGAAGTACTTGTACTATCAGGACATTCTTATGTGTGCATGTAATTTGATAATGTATGCCTTCTGGAGCAATGGAAAAAATTCCTCAATATCTGTAAAAATCACTTCATATCACTTTTTCAACCTACCGGTATACTGTATATAATTGATTCTCTTGTTCTCTTAAAGGTGTTCAGGAATTTCCACTGATATTTTGCTATTCAATTTTTTTTAATGTGTAATGTATCAATCATCAAAGCAATATTCAACTTCAGGCATTTAAAAAGTCATGAATGGTATCAATAAAACTGCATGCAAGGGCTTTTTTTTGAATGAAAGACTATGAAAAATGTAAATAATCAAAAGTGTCATTTCATTAGTGTTTGCATTAGTGTGCTTAGATCTGGCCCACGGGGCTGTCCTGGAAATAGCAAAGGACCGGCCCGCAGTGCCTCTACCAGTGAAAACGGAGCTTGGGAGGGCTGCACGTGGCGCTCCCAAGCTCTGTTTTCAGCCACAATAGCCTCCAGGAGCCCTCTGCCAGTGAAAGTGGAGCTCAGGGAGCCACGCACAGCCCCCCCCTCCCGTGCTCCATTTTTGCTGACAGATGGCTGCAGAAGACCAATGCGGCTGAAAACAGGGTCTCAATGAGTCACATCGAGCTGGGCACACCCACTCTGGCCATGTCTATTCCAGCCACACACACACACACACACACACACAAGGTCAAACGCAATCCTGATGCAGCCCTCAATGAAATTGAGTTTGACATCCGTGATCTAGGTTATACTTTTACATCCTTTGCAATAGTTTCTGTAGTGGATCATCATTCTAGTCGTATGCAGCTGTTTCTAGATAGATGATGCCAAAATAATGAAACATGTTTAATGATATTCAACACAACCTCTGGCCTTTCATACTTACATCATCTCATAACAATAGCTGTGGTGTTGCAAAGAATATTTCATCTGTCCCCCATATCTTCTCTGTATATGCCTGTAATCCCATTTATATGCCTATAATCAGGGGTGGCTTTCTACCGGTTCTGTCCACCTCTGTAGAACCGGTAGCTCTGAAGAGCAGCAGACATAGAACCAGTTCTATGTCTGCTGATGTTTTTGCCCACCCACCCACATGGGCTCTTACCTGATCTTTATTTCCTGATTTTTCAACTTCAGCTGCCAAATGAGGCACAGCTGCAGTTTAAAAAAACAAGAAAAGAGGGCTGTTTCAAAGGCTGCTTCTCGGCACGCAACGCAACGTGGTAATGACGATTAACAGGTATGCGGCTCATAGGGCAGGGAAGCTCGTAAATCCCGAACTGGTTTTTAACCCTGTCGTATCCCACCCCTGCCTGTAATCCCATTTATATTATTCACAGTTCTTAGATGTGCATGAAATTAGGTCTATTTAAGATCCATCTTCTAGTACTATAGCCATTGTATTCTCTTTATTCCTAAATAATCAGGAAATACTGGGGCATCAAATGCTTGTCATGGATTGGCATTGTGGTTTCATAATTGAAAAATGCATTGATCTGTATTGTTAGGGGGAAAAAATCATTGTCTTGATTTTTTGTTGTTGTTCAGTCACTAAGTCATGTCTGAGACTTCTTGATCCCATGGACCACAGCATGCCAGGCTCCCCTGTCCTCCATTGTCTCTTGGAGTTTGCCTAAATTCATGTTCATTGCATCAATCTTGCCATCATATCCTCTGCTGTCCCCTTCTCATTTTGCCTTCCATCCTTCCCAACAATTTGTGTCTTTCCCCATTAGTTCTCTCATTTAGTGGCCAAAGTATTTGACCTTCAACTTCAGTATCCTTTCAAAGAACAGTCAGAGTTGATTGACCGGTTTGTAAAGAAAATCCATGGAACAAGTCTAAGCTTTTGGTGACATCTAGTGGTAAAAATAATTTTCCTTGGATTTTGCCTGCTTGTGGGAGAGCTTTTTAAAATGAACATAATGCCAGCTGTCTTAACATCTTTTTTAATTTGGAGGAAAATGAATAAGAATGGCACTCTGGATAGCTTCCATCTCTCCCTCTGTTTCTTGTTAAAAATGGGCTTGCCCCAACTGCTGTTCCTGCAAACAGCAACTTCAGGGACAAATGACTTTTATCCGTAAGCTATTTTGGGGCAGAAAACAACTCAAGACCACTACCTAATGCAAACCTCACAATATCTCCCTAGAGGTATTTTAGTTGCAAACTGGACAAGTGGCTTCAGGGCATGGACTATAAATGCATCCCAAACTATTCAATGGGCTAAGACAAAAACAGTCTGATTTAACTGAATTAAAAATTATATTAATTGCATCAATGAATAAGGAATGACTTATATGTGTGTCTTCTTTTTGCAAAATTATAAATGGGTAGCAACTTCCAAAAGTTCTACTTGGAGTAGATGATCCTGCATATTCCAGGTGTCAGGCCAGAAGGAGTTCATAGGTTAAAACAAACAATTTAAATTATACCTGAAAATCAACTGACGATTCAAGCAGGATTCACAAAACTTGCATGCTTCCAATGACAGAAGCTGGAAAATATGCATGCTTCTGAATTTTGAACTAATTGTAGTTTTTGAATGGTTTATAAGGACTGCCCCATTAGGATCACAAGTGACAAATCAGCTAATATTAAAAGACTGCTATCATGTCACCCCTAGTCCTTCTCATTATTAGACTACACTAGTGGTGAGATTCAATTTTTTTTTACTACCGGTTCTGTGGGCGTGGCCTGGTGGGCATGGCAGGGGAAGGATACTGTAAAATCTCCAGTCAGAGGTGGTATTTTCCGGTTCTCCGAACTACTCAAAATTTCCGCTACCGGTTCTCCAGAACTGGTCAGAACCTGCTGAATACCACCTCTGGACTACACCAGGGGTGTCAAACTCGCGTCATCACAGCGTCGTCACATGACGTGTTGGGACTTTCCCCCCCGTCCCTAAACCAGGCAGGGGCGGGACCAGCATGTGATGCATCTGGCCCATGGGCTGTGAGTTTGACACCCCTGGACTAGACATACCCACCAGAGGTGGTATTCAGCAGGCTCTGACCAGTTCTAGAGAACTGGTACCGGAAATTTTGAGTAGTTTGGAGAACCAGCAGAGATTTTACAGTATCCTTCCCCTGCCACGCCCACCAAGCCACGCCTACAGAACCGGTAGTAAAAACATTTGAATCCCACCACTGATACCCACTTCTTACAACTGTTCATCACAGTCTTCAATCCTCTAATCATCTTTGTTTTTCTTCTCTGCACTCAATACCAGGCTAATTAGTTAAACATTTTTGTATTATTTCAATACAAAAGTACTGTATTAGTTAGATATAACTAACCACTTGGCAGCATACCTAAATTGCTATTAATATTTCACCAATGCAACAAATGATATTTTAGTTTTAATAGAGGCACCAAACAAACCCCAAAAAAAAATAGAACCAAAAACTATTTCTGTGTGCTGAACTCTTACCTTCATTCTGTGTGTAGGACAATATTTGCAAAGGGTTTATCGTCAGATATTTGAGTTTGCATGCTTATAAATTGCCTCAAGCAATGCAATTTGAGCCTCAGTAGCAGAAAAATCACTTATAAAGTGGGTTAAAGTTTTATTGGTGAGGTATTTTTGTTTCTTCTCTGCAGTTTCCTATATGGGTCCCATCAAGGTTTTCCAACCTTCCATTTTATGTTATGTGATGATGATAAGTGTTATTATGGAGGTAAAGAGCAATTGACTTGGATGAATCTGGATTTCTGATTTTAGGTGCAATTTTGTGCTAATTGAGGTACTATCTGAAGGACACACATGTTTCCTTTCTAAAAACAGAATTGAAGCTTCTATATTAAAGGAATGGTGAACATTATGCCATCTAACTTACCTCTTTCCCAAACTCTAAAACAAGCTCTTTCCAAATGTTAGTAATTTGACTATAGCTGTATATATAAAGCGTTATTAAGAATTTTATTTATAATCATAAAATCTTATACAAATCAAGCCTCAAGAAACAGAATAGAAAGAAATGATAAAAGTTAAATGGAAAAAGAAAAAAAGAAAAAATAAGAAGATAATTAAGAGAAAAGAAATCATGGGTGGTGTGGAGGTCATGGGCTTTCCCCCTCCTTCCTTTCTCCAAACACTAGAACCAGGGTCTTCCAGTGAATCTGATTGGACAGATATTTAATACAGACTAAAGGAAGGACTTATTTGCAAAGGGTAGATTAATATGAACAATGATTGCAGGAATTGGGAATGTCTAGTATAATGAGGAAAGGGATGCGGTGGCTCAGTGGCAAAGACTAATTAACCAATCCATCCTCCTCCACTTACAAACAACCAACTTACTCTCTAATAAACAATTTGGTTTCAGGAAAAAACTATCATGTAATCTGCAACTCTTACACTGCAAAAACATGGACTACACAACTTGATCAGGGCAAAGCAATAGACACAATCTACATAGACTTCTGTAAAGCCTTTGATTCAGTGGTACACGACAAACTACTTCTAAAACTAAAATCTTATGGTATCTCTGGACACCAGCATTACTGGATAGAAGCATTCCTGTCAAACAGACAACAAATGGTCAAAATTGGGAGCGTCCTATCAAATTCTGTACCTGTCAACAGTGGTGTCCCCCAAGGCAGTGTTCTAGGACCAACTCTTTTCATACTCTACATAAATGACCTCTGTGATCATATCAAGAGCAACTGCATTCTCTTCGCTGATGATGTAAAGCTATTCAACACCACAGACAATACTGCTACCCTTCAAAAAGACCTTGACGATGTATGAGAATGGTCAAACAAATGGCAACTTCAAATCTCAACAAATAAATGCTCTGTCCTACATATTGGCAAAAAAAATATCAGAAAATAAAATACAGGCTGAATAGTCAAGACCTTGTTGATGATCCAAACTCTGTCAAGGATCTTGGAGTACTAATCGCTAATGATCTAAGTGCTAAAGCCCACTGTAACTACATAGCCAAAAAGGCAGAGTTGTTAGGTTAAGAGTTGTTAACCTAATCTTACGTATCTTTTTCTCTGGTAATATTACACTAATAACTAGAGCATACAAAACATTTGCTAGACCAATACTTGAATACAGCTCATCAGTCTGGAACCCACATTATGTATCTGCTATTAACACAGTTGAGAAAGTCCAGAAATATTTCAAAAAAAGAGTTCTCCACTCTTCTACTTGTTGCAGAATACCTTATACCACCAGACTCGAAATTTTAGACCTAGAAAACCTAGAACTACGCCGCCTTCGGTCCGATCTAAGTATAAAATCATACATTGCAATGTCCTACCAGTCAATGAATACTTCAGCTTCAACCATAACAACACAAGAGCAAACAATAGATACAAACTCAAGGTTAATCAACCAAACTCGATTGCAGGAAATACAACTTCAACAACAGAGTGGTCAATGTCTGGAATACTCTACCTGACTCTGTGGTTTCTTCCCCAAACCCCAAAAACTTTAACCTTAGACTGTCTACCATTGACCTCACCCCTTTCCTAAGAGGTCTGTTGGGGGCGTGCATAAGCGCACCAACGTGCCCACCATCCCTGTCCTATTGTTTCTTTTATTTTTTATTTTTCTTATATGTACCCATGTATTCATAACTATGTTTTACTTATACCTAGTATCTTGTAAGCAATTGACAAAAATAAATAAATAAATAAAATAAAATATAATAAAGACGCCAAGCTTGTCAATCAGAAAAGTCGGCAGTTCGAATCCCTAGCACCGCCTAATGAAGTGAGCTCCTGTTACTTGTCCCAGCTTCTGCCAGCCTAGCAGTTAGCATGTAAAATGCAAGTAGAAAAATTGGGACCACTGTGGTGGGAAGGTAACAGTGTTCTGTGTGCTTTCGGCATTTAGTCCTGCTAGCCACATGACCACAGAGACGTCTTCGGACAGCGCTGGCTCTTCGACTTTATAATGGAGATGAGTACTGCCCCCTAGAGCCAAAAATGACTAGCACATATGTGCGAGGGGAACTGTTACCTTTAGCTAGTATCATGAAAAGAAGGAGTAAGGGTTACATGATAGCGGTGTTCCAATATCTAACGGGCTGCCAAAACAGGGGCTCAGCCTATTTTCCAAAGCACCTAAGGGAAGGACAAGAGGCAATAGGTGGAAACTAATCAAGGAGTGAAGCAACCTAGAACTAAGGAGAAATTTCCTGACAGTTAGAAGAACAATTAATCAGTGGAACAACCTGTCTCCAGAAGTTGTGGGTGCTGCAATACTGGGAATTTTTAATAAGAGATTTGGACAACATTTATCTGAAATGGTATAGGTCACCTGCTTGAGCAGGGGGTTGGACTAGAAGACCTCTAAGATGTCTTCCAACTCTGTTTTTCTATCGATCAATGAAATGCATTACTGCAAGATGCAGTGATGGCCATTACATTGGATAGTTTTATAAGGTATTGGTCTTCAATACTGAAATATCACCTCGGGAATCAGGGATCTTGCTTCCAGTTATTAATTGCAGAGGAATAATGGTAGGAGAGATATAAGCTTTCCATCTGTTGCTTGTGAGCAGCCCAGAAGCCTTTGGTGACAAACACGTTGAACTAAGATTTATCTTGGCTTGACCCAAGGCTATTCCTATGATGTCTTGCTTATAGCAAAGACGGTATGTTCCCGAAGTTAGAAAAGTCTAAGGGTGTAATAGAAGAAAACATACTGGATGACATTGCCAAATGCTCATGCTCATTTTGACTTTTTAAATTTCTAAATTTTAGTCACAGTAGCCTACCCCCCTGGAATTGTTCTCAAGCTGGTTTCTTTTATCAAAAATCTGATAATATAGATGTACTATTTTTATATATAAAACAATGCTTGAAATGAAAAAGGGATAAAAATCACTGCTTCTTTGGGCTGCAGCCCTTTTCCGTTCTACGCTTTGTTAGGCCACTGCATAGAGTCAAAGGAAGTCATGAAAGAAGCAATTGAAAGCAAATAAGAAAAGAAGTGAGAAGGAAAGGAGGGTGGATAGCAATGCTCTGGCCTCCTTATACACCGCAGTATCTCAGATTGCAGCCATTGTATGGGTTGAAGAGAGCTTTCGTTTTTATTGTGTGAGCTATCGGGATCACAACTCTTATAAAGCTCCTTTGACGTGGACCACAAAGATAGACTTTGTTCTGAGAATTCCTCTTAAATTTCTGTTGATAACTTCTTCAAGAGGCGGGTCAGCAGGAAGAGGGTTTTGCCACAGCTCATTGATCACTAGAAAAGCAACAGGAGCACCCAATTGATTCTAGCAGATTGCTTCCCAACTTTGAAGCTGTCCTTCAAAATCCAGAAAGAGTTCCCTGCTTCTCCTTTTACACCAGGAGGATGTAGCAAGATCAATACTAATATTGTGCCAAAATCTTCAAAATCTGGGCTTCTCAAAACATTCCTTCTTGCTTGCAGGGGTCTTTTGTTTTTGTTTTTCCAAATCTTGGTGCTTGAAAATCACTTCTGAATATTATTCGGATGCTATTTTTGAGATTTGTTAATTGCTGCAGTTAGAAGAGGATGCAAGAAACCAAGCAAAATGTAGATTGCTGGGCAGTTGCTTTTAAACCTTACCGTATAATAAAATACAGGATTGTCATTAATAGGCACCTGATAATTAAACAAGTTCAAAAGCAACAAAAGCCACCTGAATTCCATTTAAATTCTTTGTTTTAAAAAAAGTGAATTGTTTTAAATAAATCAGACGAGACTGGGTAGAAAAAAATGGTGAAGAATTATTAGGCAGAACTCTAGAAATTCAAAGTGCTGTCACACTTAAATCCTATGATGGCTTCAGATCTTTGGGAACACCTTCTCTCAGTGGCATCTGTCTATCTGATCAGACTTAAAGAGAGAGCTCCTTTGATTGCCTAGCTTTCAAGAATGTCTTCTACATTGAACAGGTCTTCTCCAGTGCTGTCTCTCTGCTCTGGAATAAAATAGACATTCCCTTCTCTAATCCTAACCCATTTACTTTCTCTTGGAGATTAGATTGTTGCCTACAGCAGTGACCCCCCAACCTTTTGGGCACCAGGGGCCAGTTCTGTAGGGGCTTTTCTGCAGATGAGAGGGGCATGATTTCATGTGCTGCCTGCATCCTGCAAATAAGGCTTTGCTTGCTTGTGCGGCCCAGTTTCTGGCATGCTGCAGCCAGGTCCATGGACTGGGATTGAGGACCCTATAGTATGCATCTAGGGCTCCACAAAGCCATGAAGACCTGGTTGTTTGATCACTTGCGACGTTGGGACTTGAATAATTTGATTTCCCCCGCATCCACAGCAGTGTATCTCAACCACAGCAGCTTTAAGTTGTGTAGACTTCAACTCCCAGAATTCTCCGTCAGCAATTCTAGGAGATGAAGTCCACACTTCTTAAAGTTGCTCGGGGTTGAGAAATATTGCTGCAGAGGAATTTTTGTTGATGAGCTGATTGTCTATGTAATGTGCCTACTTTGTTTTCAGAAGTGAGGAAACCATGTTGAAGTAAAATCACCTCCTCGAATATCCTGAATAATCCTACTATAGAAGCAGTGCCCATGCACAATGGTTTAGTGCAGGGGTCTCCAACCTTGACAACTTTAAGACTTGTGATTTCAACTGCCAGAGTTCCTCAGCCATTAAAGCTGGCTTAGTGTGTGGTCTGCTCTTCAGTGAGAGTCTGTGAAGATTATTCCAACATAACACAGTGCAATTTCAGTAGAGTTCAGATGATTGGAAGTCAGTTGTGAATTGTGCCTCAATAAGCCATAGTAAAATTTGAAGCGTGCAAAGATTAAATCATGATCTTAATCACACAGATTAGATATCAGCCATTTGCTGCGGTCCTCTAGGCTTAAAGGAAGATTTGCAATTTTGAAAATATGTTGCTGGCACTTTAGGTAAAAGACTTTGGGGCGGGCATAACCTCACAGCTTGATTAGATCCAGCATTATGTGGCAACAGATTCAGAGCACGTTAATATGGGAATTGATATCCAACATATAGTGTAGTATGACACAAACCACATCTGGGAGGAAGTCATTACTGAGCTTTTTAGTGTATTTATTTTAAAAGATGTAACAGCAACACTGGATGGCTCAAAAACTGTATCTGCTGATTTCTAAGAAAATCCTATAATAAAAAGATTATTCCTCATTAATCTGAAAGATTTAAAATCATGCTTTAAAATGGAAATTCTGAATGTTCCAAATGAACTTCCGATGGGCTTTTGTGATGTAGTGCTGCCTTTGAATTATGGTCTTAGTCATTTTTTATTGTGGCTTCAGACCTGGACAAGAAATATGTTCATAAGTGATCTGTAACCCTCTATAAAACGCATGGTATAAGAAACCGGTATAAAAATATAAAACAACATTAAAACACACCTATAAAACCACCTAACTGGAATTCCTGAGTAAAATTAAAGAGAAGCGGTCTCAGTCTGGGCTATGAGTAAGATACACATATGTAGCAGGAACTTCAGCTGTCAACATCTGTAGGATCTTATAAGATGCTGCACAAATAGTAATATGGACTGTAACCAGAGGTGGTATTCAGCGGGTTCTGACTAGTTCTGGAGAACCAGTAGCTGAAATTTGGAGTACTTTGGAGAACCGGCAAATACCATCGCTGACTGGCCCCGCCCCCATCTATTCTCTGCCTCCCGAGTCCTAGATGATTGGCTGGGTCTTCTTTGGTTGCCCTGCACAGGAGAACAGAGCTGGAAAGCAGGTTAGTGGGGTGTGCAGGGAATGGGATTTTGCAGTATCCTTCCCCTGCCACGCCCACCAAGCCACACCATGCCCACCAAACCGTGCCCACAGAACTGGTAGTAATTTTTTTTTAATCCCACCACTGGCTGTAACCATAAGTACCACCTGGTCATAAGTCGATACTGAGCGATCAGGACATCTGCTGATTAGGATGAGAAATCTGACTCAGGAAGGGAAAAGTATATGTTTCCTGGTTTCCAATCTCACAAGGGCAAAGCCTTTCAGCTTTACTTTTAATACAGTATTTAGCATCCAAACTACAGAGGGAAGAACATGACATTGGGTAAAGGATAAAGATTTCCTATCTATAGCTGGGTGTTTGTCCCTCTGCCAGATAGCTAGCAGGAATGACTGTGTAACTCATATTTGCTGATGGCAGGAAGGCTGGGGCCTTTCCTACATCCGCTTGCTGTCCTTCAGAGTTTGTTTTGCCTGATCATATTCCATTTAAAGAACCAAAGACAGAAAGAAGACCAGGCTTTGGAATTTAGTTATTACAGCCTTAATTCTGGTAAAGTGATACTTCTGGAGTATTAGTGGTGCTAAGCCTCAAGGGTAAGAGCTTCAGCCAAAGGTTTATGGAACAAGACGTACTCTGACTTTGACTTTTAACATGGCTCTCTCTAGCCATAAATAAGAGCTACTGTGATTAATTTGGGTTATAGCCTCTCCAAGGTAGAAAAAAAGAAGAAGTTGGAGATCCAACAAAGCCCATCAAGGTACCAGGATAATTTTATGATTGATCTATCTATCATCTGTCTGTCTATCTATCTAATCTATCTATCATCTATATCTATCTATCCATCCATCCATTTATCATCATCTATTTAATTTAGGAGTGTCAAACGTAGTTACATTGAGGGCCACATTAGGGTTGTGTTTGACCTTGGGGGGGGGGCAGGGTGAGCATGGCTGGGATGGGCATGGCCAGCTCAATGTCACTCCTGTTGGGGGCACCTGTGGTAGCCAAGCGCTAAGGCAGGACTTCCCTCAGACCCTCCCACTCCCTCTCATTATAATCTCCTTCCTTTCCTTCTTTTTCTTTGTCTTTTTTCTTTCCCCTTCTCCTTTCCTGTCCCTTCTTAGATGCTCAAATGCAAAAAAAGGAAAGTTTTTCTTTTGTTGTTTTGATTTTAGTTTGTTTTGATAGATCTCTGCCTGCAAAAACAGTGTGTGTGCCCCCCACCGAGCTCTATTTTTGCTGGCAGAGGCACTGCGGGCCGGTCCTTCGCTGTTCCCAGGGCAGGCCCAGGGGCCAGGTCTAACGCCTTGAGTTTGACACCCTTGATCTAGAACAGAGGTCTCATTCTCGCGGTCCACGGGCCAATTGCGGCCCGCAGGACGATATCCTGTGGCCCCCACCGTGATATGAAAGTATAATATTAGTGTATAATATAAATATAAAGTATAATATAAAGTATAATATTATGTGGCCCAGCCTCACCCAGACTCTGCCTCCAGCGGCCCCCAGGTAAATTGTGTTTGAGACCCCTGATCTAGAAGAAGCCTACGTAATCAATCATCAAGCTCATGTACCTGCTTTTCAGACTTTATGCAATACATAGAAGGTGCTGAGGATGCCGCTATCTCTAAAATGAATATATATTTATAAATAGTATATTGCTTATAGATATACATATGGCAAGAAATGACGACGCCACATCCTATTAGCATTTTTTGAAACAAGGGGAATTATTTGTAACTTTTTTTTAGTTCTAAGAGTATAGTAAGAACAACAACTCAGCCAAGAGTGTTCCAGAGTCAATTGCTATGTTCACTGAAAATGAAGGGAAGAAAATGGAAGAACATGCTTTATGCAAAAATAGAAGTGAATTTCCCAACTCTAGAAGTGAAATCTCAACTCTAGAAAATTCCAGTAAGATTTTTGCACAGGTGGCAAACTCATATATGATATGCAGAGACCAAAAAGAAAATCGTGTTTATATATTTTCACAACTATTTATGTTTTTATTTTTGGAAATATGGCCTTATATTCAGAATTAGGTTTTGGGGTAACTTCTGTTAGTAAAAACAAAAACCGCTAGAATTTGTGAAGTCGCAGTTATGGGGATATTGAATTTTCTTTGGCTTTTATACAGTTAACATATACTACAGGTAGTCCTCAACCTACGGCCACAATTGAGCCCAAAGTTCTGCTGCTAAGCGACACGGTTGTTATGTGAGTTTTACCCCATGTTATATGACCTTTCTTGCCACAGTTGTTAAGTGAATCACTTCAAGGGTTTAGTAACATGGTTGTTAATTGAATCTGGTTTCCCCACTGACTTTGTCAAAAGGTCACAAAAGGTAATCACATGACTCAGAGACCCTGCAACCGTCATAAATATGAGTCAGTTGCCAAGTCTCTGAATTTTGTCCACATGACCATGGGGATGCCACCAACAGTTATAAGTGTGAAAACGGTCATAAGTCACTTTTTAGTGCCATTATAACTTTGAATGGTCACTAATCAAACTGTTATATGTCAAGGATTTCCTGTACTTCTTAATTTTGTTTTGTACAATTATTTGTATGGCTATTTTTTTCTATTTATTGCTGTTAACTGCCTTAAAAGCATCAGAAAAAATAAACTATAAACTTGCTAAATAAAAATATATGAAATAGACATGAATGAAGTCAGAAAATGTTAGATGGCTTTTCATTCTGAAAGAAACAAGACAAAACTTAAAAAGACTCTTTTACTTTCCCAAAATGAAAAAAGAAAGCAGCTAGGGAGTCAATAGCACGATACTGCCGATTGAGACTTCTCTAGAACACCATTGCTCATCTTATGCTTGAATGTGTTTTGTCAGAAAAGAGAAATGCTAGATGCCTTGGTAAAAAAAAAAAAGTTTATTTTTCATACAAAAGTGCCAAAATAATGACCAACATTGAATTCTAGTTCAACCACCAGTTCATTCTAGTAATCAAAAGAAAAAGCTTTTTTTTTTTTAAAGTTCACATTTTAAAAATGACATTCCTTTTTCACACATTTCCACAATAACCCGAATCCCTAGGAAGAGAGAAATTTGCATTCCGATTAGCTGCCGAAGTCCATATATCTAAATTCATATAGGCACGGAATGGGTTAAACCTCGGGTAACATTCCTGCTTACATAGAACTGCTTGGCTCTCCACCTGAGCTGAATGTGGAGTGGCAGCGCCGACAGGGCAGCAGTTGTCATAGACATCATTCTGGGGGGCCCAGATGGAACCAAAGAGGCCAGACATGGGCGACAAACTCCTGGTGCTTGAGAGGTAGGACTGAAAGGCAAAGGGAAGGTGTCACTGGGAGTGCAAAAGATGTCTGAAGTCCAGGGACAAAGCAGTTAAATAGCACTTGAGAAACTGAAGCAAGCTAAGGTGAACATTAAATTAAAATGGAAATAAACATTTTGTTTTTAGGCACATTTTGCTGAAGGACCAGCCTTAACAACGTACGCATGCCCTCACAGCCCCTCATTATCCAAGCATGTTCTCCAGGTAAACGCAGACTTGAACCCTGTGTTTCCTAAACCCTGCTCCTATGCCTTAATCACTGCACCAGGATTGTAAATCCATTTTTATATCCAGAAAAAAACAAAAACCAACATGTTTCCATTTTCCATTACTCATTTCATTGCATGCATAATGAAAACGTGTATTTAAATATGTACTGAACAATGAAACCTATGGAATTCAGAGCATGTGTTATTAAATGTGCCAAAATTACAATCAAAACTGAAATTGAAGCCACCTAAATTGAAATGTGAATGTTAAATACATCACTCTTTAAAAAAAGAAACCCAAGAATATGTAAAGGACAACCCCAAAAGATTATGTTTGAACTGCTATAACAGAATGCATGAAACAGTCCATTTGTAATACTTACTGTTGGGTTGACATAACTGGTGGGTTCCCAGGTTGGAGGAAGGTTAGGTGGGGTGTTCCATGAAGACTGACAGCTGTGATCAATGAAGCTTGAATTTTGAATTTCTTCTGTGCATGGAAATCCATTATGGTAATTCATATTTTCTTTATTTTAGGAGACAGAAGGATTTTCAGTATTAGTCAACTTTGTATCAAAGTGTGGATCTATATATTGTATGAATAAACATATATAATTTACATTAGTTATCTGAATAATTACTATATGAATCCTAGCTCCTGTTTTTATGCCCAGCTGACAGCAGCACCTAATCAACTCTGGCTAATCTCCATAAACCAAAAGGGGTCAGTCCAGATTAGTATTCGCATGGGAGGCTTCCAAGGCTATTTGGGAAAATTTTAAATTCCCAAAATAATGCCGTGGAAAACTACTCCCGTTGCTACTATATTACATACCTATGTAATCCATCATAAATCAATCTGGACTTAAAAGTAGATTTCATTTTTATATCATGTTTTTGTTCATTAATATAGGAGAGACAAGCTATACCAGGGGTGTCAAACTCGATTTCATTGAGGGCCACATCAGGGTTGTGTTTGATCTTGGGGGCCAGAGTGGGTGTGGCCAGCTTGACATCACTCATGTCAGGGGCACCTGTGGTGGCCCAAGTGCTCTGCCAGCAAAAATGGGCTCCCGAGCTCAGTTTTTGGCTGCGATGGTCTCCTGCAACCCTCTGCCAGCAAAAATGGAGCTTAAGAGGACAGCTCATACACTCCCCCCTCTGTTTTCATTGGCAGAAAGTGTCAGGAAGCCGTCACAGCCGAAAACGGAGGTTGCGGTGGCAGCACGTGGCCCTCGCAAACTCCATTTTCACTGGCAGAGGCACTGAGGGCCAGTCCTTCACTGTTTCCAGGGCGGCCCTGTGGCCCAGATCTAAGCACCCTGCAGGCCGGATCTGGCACACGGACCTTGAGTTTGACACCCATGGTCTATACTAAATAATAATATAGGTTGGGTGAGTGAAGAACGATACCCATTTCACAGATATTGAAGGTGACTGAAACAGGCAAGCTGCCACATCTAAAGACAAAGCAGGCAAGTAAGCAGGGTGGATAAAAGCCAGTAATCCATTCTAAAAGATCCCTTTGGGGAAATAGATAAAAAGGAATTAATTTGTTAAGGAAACAAAAGAAAAAAATGTCTCCTGACCCAAACAAAAGAAGTTGAGCCTGAGCACATGGGAAGCCCTTTCCCAAATCCCATCAACAGCTACCAGATTTGGATATTAACAAGAAAAGAGTAGTTGCTAGTCTTGTCAATCAATAAAGCAAAGCAAACAAGGATTTGGGGAGCAAAAGGGCTCCTGACTCCAATTCGTTTTTCGATCCAGACTTGGCAGCTTCTGTCCATCTGGCTAATGCCTGCCAGTCTAATTGACCAAAACATGGGAAAGTGTGAATGAGTGTGTGCAAGAAAGAGCAAATGTATATCTATTGTAATGAGTAAAGTTCTACTGTTACTTTACGTTCACCGAGTCTCTAAAGAACCGATTGTGCCTCAGTATTTGGTTGAAAGTGATTTCAGCATGGCTATTTTCCAGGGTTGTTGAGTCTGTGTGTGTGAGGGAGTCACCATAAGCCAAACCTGAGTGTGTGCTGACAGTGCAATATGCAAAAGCTAGGAGAACAACCAAAGCTATTCAGTGGAAGTCTGAATGCCTATTTAAGTGCACCTATTTCCATATATAAAATACTAATGGTTCTGTAGGACAGGGGTCACCAGCCTTTTGGACCTCAGGGACCACCAAATTCATAATTTTAAATTCCGTGGACCACTAATATGAATTTTGACTGACAGTGGCTTGCTGATGTTGGTGGGAAAGTCGGTCCCATATTCCAGAGCTGCAGTAGTCATAGGACTGGCCCTTTGGTCGTCCCGGAGCAGCTGCTCCTCCACCCAGGTGAACCGGCCTGCCATGGACTAGAGGAGCTGCTCCGGGATGACCAAAAGCCCAGTCCTGTGATTACGGCAGCTCTGGAATATGGGACTGACTTTCCCAGCAAGCCACCCTGGGGCGGATTCCCCTCCCCCGCCGTTGGTCTTACCTTCCAGTTCCAGCTCACGTGGTTCTACTCAAGGTAAGGTTTGTGCTCGGCTGAAGGGTGGGGGCCAGCGGGTGGGCAGGCCATGTGGGCGGCGCAGCCTGGATTAATTGCTTTGCAGGGGGGTGTACTTTGGAGGGGACATTTCTCTGTGGACCACCAAAATTTTCTCATGAACCACAAGTGGTCCCCAGCCCACTGGTTGGCAACCACTGCTGTAGAAGACTTACCGTACTCATTCACTTCTACTGGACAGTACATGTTAAGCTGGCCATCACAGGGTGGATTCCAATCAACAAAGCTATTGCAAGATATTAAAAATAATGTAAGAAAAATTTCAGAAAGACTGAATTAAAACCAATACTTCGGCTCAAAAGTCACAGCAAAAACATATTTCCAATAAAACAGCCCCTCCTAATCTGGATCCCACATCTTCCAGGTGTGAGAGGACAAGTCCCAGCTCCCACCCCCAACACAATCTCAGACTGTGAAGACCATAGTAAAAATTAAAAAAAACCTGCCTATTATGTAATGAAGGGTTTTCCTGGATCATGCACGATACATTGTTCTCAAGACTGTAATTTGTCAGGCAGATAGGCTGGGATGACCACAAATCTCCTGCTGGATAGAGACCTAGAAAGGCAAATAAAATTTATAGCATGTTATATATTTATACAATATATATTTTTAAAAAAACTTTCACACATCAGTATTACAATGCTATGCGACATTGTATTTCCACCCAAACAAATTAAGTCTTATAATATACAACATTCTAGCCACTTAATTGGCTGAGGTTTATACAGTTTTGATATAAAAGTTAAGGGCATAAGGCTGAAGATTATCCATCATATGAATTTGTTGTAAAAGTTATGACTTCTCAGCCAGTATCAAACTCTGCAAATTCAGGAGACATGTGCTGAAAGAAATTTACTGACGACTCTTCCTCAAAAGTTCTGGATGTTTATAGCATTTCCATGATCATGGGGATGTAATCGGAGTACTTAACAATTGTCTCACACAATTGCAGTGTGTTGTGGTCGTAGGAGCATCCACCCGCTAGCCTGTGAGCCACCTGGGGTTTGGATTTGCAACTTCCTGCCAGCTTCCCCATTGACTTTGCTTGTGGGAAGCTGGCAGGAAGCTGCAAATCACAGTCATGTGAGCTCTTTGCTTAATGTACCATGATCTTTAATGTTGACAACGAGGATTGGCAGTATTGCTGCTGCTAAGTGATGCAGTCACATGATATCCCTCTTTACGATGGCATCACTTAACAACAGAAATTCCAGTTCCAAGTGAGGGCTTCCTATAGACCAGGGCTGTCAAACTCCCGGCTCGTGGGCCAGATGAGTCATGTGCTGGCCACGGCCACACCTGTTTTAGCAAAGGGGAAAAAAGTCCCAATACGTCATGTAATGCCGCTGTGATGCCATGAGTTTGAAACCCCAGCTACAGACTGAAGCTGAATTCTTAGAGATTCTGGGAAAGATAATATATTTGCAGAAAGTGATGTTAGTCCCCAACTCTCTTTTTGGAACCCTGTCTATTTGAGACCAATATTTTAGAGGAGATGCTGAATTATTATATTCACAGGACTATTCCAGTCTTTTGAAACACACCTTCCAGAAGCAGCAATGTTTAAAAATGGGAGTCTGTGAGAAATGGAAGAACAGGAAGTGGATATTTGTTCTGAAAATGCTGGATGAGCAAGTCTTTCTGCTTTAACTACTTTATGCTCCCATTTGTCATTCACATTTTATGACTTAGATGGCAATTAATTAGACAAAAAATGAGCAAAAAGACTTAATTTGCTTGTTCATTTATTATTATTCATTTATTATCTGGGATAATTTTCTACCTAATTTCTGAGATTTTACTGTCTGTCATTTTCCTAATACCTGCCCATAAAAAAGCAAAGTAAATCCAATCACTATAATATGTCAATCTATTTACATGGAAGTTGGTATTCTTGATTAAGGTATTCAGAAAGGAGAAAATGTACTTGCAAACTTATTTTAGCTCTGACAAAACTTCTCATCATACTTATTTTTGACCTTTTGTGAACAATAAGGTGATCAGCAGTTCTTATTTTGGGGGAAAATGTCATTTTAATTTTTTATAGTACTTTTATTAAAGATTGCAATTTCCAACAATAAAAACTAATGCAAACTAAAAAAACAATAAAAAGTAAAAAATGGAAGCAGGAAAGACAAAAATAGAAAAAACATAAAAACAAGGAAAAATAAAAATATGGTAAGGCAAAAGAAGAGAAATATATAAAGAAGTCACTTCCTCCTTCATCAAAAAATACAGGTAGTCCCCAAATTATAACTGCAATTGAATCCAAAATTTCCATTGCTAAGCAAAACAGATCTTAAGTGAGTTTTGCCACATTTTATGACTTTTCTTGCCACAGTTGTTAAGTGAATCACTGCAGTTGTTAATTTAGTAATACGATTGTTAAGTGAATCTGGCTTCCCCACTACACTGCTTTTGTAACTGAGGACAACCTATGTAAACAATTTTAGTAACTTATCAACTTAAAAATTACATTTTAAAAAGTTCCTTTCCACCTATTTATTTGATTAGGATTTCATCTAGACTTTATCTTCTTTTAAATGGACACTGCCTGTAGATCTCATCCAATTTTGTCAAAGGGGCAGGATGCTAGATGTACTCAATGAAGCTCCAGATTTCTGAATCAAAGTTTCAGTAAGTAAGAAATTTAAAAAAGAACAATTAATTATAACAAAACCTTGAGGGCACATTATCTTTCAATAGAAGAAAAAAGAAAGAAATACAAGGGATTTTTAATATCTAATTTAATATCTGTTAAGTTAGTGAAATTTAAGCAATCATTCACCCTAAACAAACTACCTAGTTTCACTTAAGTTACACAAATCTTAGTGAAACAGCAATAAAGACAAATTAATCATTAGTTATATAACATTGGATATATCAGAAAGAAAATGAATAATGCAGGACTGTTTGGATGATCTGCCTTATATTACAAACAATAAAAATTATGCATAAAATTGGTATGATTTAGTTACTGTGTCAGATCTTTTTTTAATTAACCAACCTTCATTTTTGTCTTGATCTGTGGTTATATCAGTGAAGCTGGTACACAAATTCTCTGGATACTGTGCGATACCGTTCACTTCTCTACTAAAAATAAAGATAAATATTTTTATTTTTTTTAACGATCAACATAGCTTTTCCACTGCAAAGAGTATCACCATGGTTATGTTCATAAATGGACATATATTCCAGGCATGGTATCTAATGTAATCCAAGTATAAAAAAAATGGCTATACGGGTTTTTTATCAAAATATTTGCATGGCAACATCTAGCTGTTCTTTTGTCTGATCTAAAAATACAAAGCAGTCAGAATTGGTTAACATTACTAAGAAAATACATACATACATACATACACACACACATACACACACACATACATACATACATACATACATACATACATACATACTGTTAAGCCAAAAAAAGGGGCACTTTAATATTTTATATGAAATAAACAGTAAAAAGCATTATCAAATGTATAAGTAAGTTTAGAATTAGAACATTTGCTTTTCATTTCTTTGTTAGTTATATTTGAAACAGTTGGTCTGTAGAAAAGAGGAACTATTAAAAGTTTTTACCTGGTGTTGCAGATGTTGTGGGAAAGATTTAAAGTAATGGGCGTATCAGGTGAAAAGTCATTACATGAAATGCTTTCCCCTGCAAAAAGCAAAATTAAGAATGAGAGATTGGAATAACATATATATAATACACTGACTATATGATTTAACAGGCAATCCCTAACGGGACTTTTAGCATCTTTCTAGAGATCTTCTTTCTTTTCTGTAGAGATTCCAAAAAGTCACAGAAAAGAAAAAGATTGAGGGACAGACATAGCATTCCCATCCAGAACTAATATATAAGACCACAATACCAGTAACAAGTCATAATGTATAAATTTGATAGCAATAGCACTTAGACTTATATCTGATTCACAGTGCTTTACAGCCCTCTCTAAGTGGTTTTACAGAGTCAGGATATTGCCCCCAACAATCTGGGTCCTCATTTTACCCATCTCGGAAGGATGGAAGGCTGAGTCAACCTTGAGCAGGTGAGAACTGAACTGCTATCAGTCAGCAGAATTAGCCCACATTCTAACCACTGCGCCACCATGGTTCTTTTGATAAATAACTGTATAAATAAACTTGTCTCCTTGCCTTCAGAAATAATAACATTTTTTCAATGGCTTTGCCTTCATTGTTCCTTTAAACTATGCTATTAACTCATGAGAGTATTAAAATGCATTCAAAATAGTAATCCCAATATACATTTAATAAAGGTTAACAAGAAAAACAAATAGGAATTGCTAATGAAAAGACTCGATTGTTTATACAGGTAGTCCTCACTTAATGACGGTAATTGGGACCGCCAACTAGGTGATGCACTTGTAAAGAGCACTACTGCATGACCATGCCAATGGCAGTTCCAAATGCCATCATTAAGCAAATTCCACCCAGTTGTTAAGCACAATGTCATGTGATTGCCTTTTGCTACCCCCTGCTGTCTTCCTCATTGACTTTATCAGAAGTCAGCACTGAAGTTTGAAAATGGTGATCACGTGACTGTGGGATACTGGGACTGTTATAACTGTGAGTTGCCAAGTGTGCAAATCATGATCACACGATCATGAGGACACGGTGATAGCTGCATCTTCAAGGACTGGTCATATTTCTCCTCATTCAGCACCACTGGAAATTAGAATGGTTGCTAAATGAGTACTTATAAGCAAGGATTATCTGTAGTTAAATTCAGGAAGAGTTAGTTTTGAATAAAAAAGCCAGTTTGGTCTAGCAGTTAAGGCACTGGACTAGCAACCAGGAACTCTGAGTTCTAGTCCTGCCTTAGGCATGAAAGTCACTTTTTGTCAGCCGAATTCACTTTATAGAGTTGTCGTTGTGGGGAAAATAGGAAGAAGAGCCTTGAGATATTTATAAAAATAATAAAAAGTGGGATAAAACTTTTTAAAAGCGATATTCAGATATTGAGATATGTTAATAAGTTCATTGGAAATTTAATTTAATCAGAATCCCTTTAAAATAAACTGATTGTATATTATCCCCTAAAATAGGTGTGCTTGTTTTAAAAACTTTAATAGCAGCAATTAAGATGTTTTTTGTTATTTTCAAGATTATTTTATGAATAGCAATTAAGATTCGGGGGTGGGGGAGTCAGAGTTTAATGTAAGGTGGTGACATGCAGTGACGTTTTCCCAGAGCAGAGAAAGAACACGTGTCCAGACCCCCACGTACTTGACGGAAGGAAATGCCTGCTAGGAATCTTCTTGTCTCCATCTGAACTGCTCGTGCTGCTCCAGCTGCCCCAGCTGCCCCGACTGGCCCGGACACTTCCAGAAGAACTTCCACAATCTGAACTTGAATCTGAACAAAACCTCTCCAAGCACTTCTTCTTGGGCCACTGGTAGAAACCTTCTTCGGGAAGCAGTCAACAAAACCAACTTTAACACTCGTATCATTGCATTCTCGTAAATAAGCAAATGTGTGATTACCAGGATATCAGACTTTCTCTTCTATTCCATCTTTTGTCAGACAGAAAGATTAAACAACTTTAACGAATGGCAGACTAAGAGAGAGATCATTTTTTAAGCTAGGACTATCCCTCAAGTTTAGAAATGTCCAGTTTTATAAATATGGATTTCTTTTTGGTCACTGGTTCCCATTTTCCTAATCAAACAGTCAAATATAAAGACTAGGATGTTCTCCTTATTATAGCATCAAATCAATTTATTTCTTGGATTTGATTTGAGGACCGAAATAAAAAGGATTTCAAATGAAAAACTGGTTACTGTTGTTTGCCTTCCATTTACGTTTTACTACCAACCTGCTTCTCTGTGTGCAGATTTATCATCTCCTTTGCAAGTTTCCCCGTTGCTTTGAGCACACCAATTTCTTATATTAATAGTAGTTCTGAGTTCATGCCTTTCACTGCACACATGCTTCAGTTCAGCCTGCTCAGGAACCCTGTAAAAATGTCCCCCAAACAAGAAAAAAAGCATTTTTCTTTCTTTCTACTCTGATCAATGAATGAATAATGCAGGGGTGTCAAACTTGATTTCATTGAGGGCTGCATCAGGGTTGTGTTGACCTTGGGGGAATGGGGAGGGGTGTGGCCAGGGTGGGAATGACCAGCTCGATGTCACCCATCAAGGCTCTATTTTTGGCCACGTCAGCCCTCCCGGACTCCGTGTTTGGCTGCAATGGCCTCCTGCGGCCCTCTGCCAGCGAAAATGGAGCTCGGGGAGGCCAGACCCCAGAACTCCCTTTTCGCTGGAAGAGGCACTGCGGGCCGGTCCTTTGCTGTTTACAGGGTGGGCCCATGGGCCAGATCTATGCACCCCATGGGCCGAATCCGGCCCGCAGGCAGATAACAGATAACCAGAGCTGGAAGGGACCTTGTAGGTCATCTAGTCCAACACACCACTCAAGCGGGAGACCCTACACCATTTCTGACAAATGGCAGTCCAATCTCTACTTGAAAGTCTCAAGTGATGGCGCTCCCACAACTTCCGAGGGCAAGCTGTTCCATTGGTTGAGTGTTCTCACTGTCAGAAAGTTTCTCCTTATTTCCAGGTTGAATCTCTCTTTGGTCAGTTTCCATCCATTATTCCTTGTCTGGCCTACAAGTGCTTTAGAAAATAGCTTGACCCTTTCCTCCCTGTGGCAGCCCCTCAAATATTGGAAGACCACTATCATGTCTCCCCTGGTCCTTCTCTTGACTAGACTAACCAAGCCCAGTTCCTTCAACCATTCGTTGTATGTTTTAGCCGCCAGTCCCCTAATCATCCTGGTTGCTCTTCTCTGTACTTTTTATAGAGTCTCAACATCTTTTTTATAATGTGGTGAACAAAACTGGATGCAGTACTCCAGGTGTGGTCTTACTAAGGCTTTATAGAGTGGTATTAGTGCTTCCCTTGATCTTGATTGTATCCCTCTGTTAATACAACTCAGGATTGCATTAGCTTTTTTGGCTGCTGCTGCACACTGCTGGCTCATATTTAATTGGTTGTCCATAAGACTCCAAGATCCCTCTCACAGTTACTGCTATTGAGCCTGGTTTCACCCAGTCTATATGTGTACTTTTGGTTTTTCTTGCCTAAGTGTAGGACTTTACTTTTCTCTACACTGAATTTCATTTTGTTAGATACGGCCCAATGTTCTAATCTGTCAAGATCCATCTGGATCTTGAGCCTATCTTCTTGGGTGTTAGCTATTCCTGCCAGCTGAGTATCATCTGCAGATTTGGTAAGTTCCCCTTCTATTCCCTCATCTAAGTTGTTAATGAAGATATTGAAGGGTACTGGGCCTAAAATGGAACCTTGTGGTACCCCACTGCTTACTTCCCTCCATGTAGACTTAGACCCATTAAGGACTACTCATTGAGTACGGTTTGTCAGCCAGTTGCGAGTCCATATAGTGATGGTGCTATCTATTCCACCTTTTTCTAGCTTACTAAGAAGTAGGTTGTGGTCTACTTTGTCGAATGCCTTGCTGAAATCTAAATATATTATGTCCACAGTATTTTGTTGGTCTACTAATTTAGTCACTGTGTTGAAGAATGAAATAAGATTGGTTTGGCATGATCTGCTCTTAACAAACCCGTGCTGACTGCTAGTTATTACTTTACTTGTTTCTAGATGTTGGCAGGCTTTGAGTTTGACACCCCTGGAATAATGGCAACAATTCATATTAAAATTGGATGCTTGGGTTAAATAGCACTTCAACAACAACTTGACCACCTAAAAAGATAGGTTACATGTTAACAAGAAAATGAGTGAAATAAATAATTATAAAATAATAGATGGAGCCAAACTCTCCCTTTCTTACACAGAATTACTATTCCTATTTGGCAAAGGTTTCTGATCCAGCCAAAGAATTCTGCTTAAAAAAAATTCTTCATTTTTTTCTTTCCTCAGAGTCCTTTTAGCATTCATTCTAAAATATTGCAGAAACCCCTTGAAACAGCAGCAGCAATGGTGACGGAAGAAGAGCAAGGAATTAGAAAAAGTCCTTCCTTCTGTAGACAGGGACATTCAGAATAAAAATACACTCAAAGACTGCTAGCACTCTGAATACATCCAATAAAATCTAAGAGGTAGAAACAGTGCTGATCTTCTAATTTAAAAATGTGAATATGTAAAGGTAGTGATGCTTACCGTGAAGATATGTTTATATGCTTCTTCTTATTTTTTCTATTTGTCCTATGTCTATTCCAGCTAGTATTGGGCAAGTGTCCATCTTTTTTCTCTTGGGACCCATTTTTTCGGTGAACTTCTTCCTGCTGAAAGATACAATAATTTTTTTAAATATACATGTGCTAGAACCATATTCAATATAACCAACTGTTGAAAGTTGATACTTTTATTCTGTTTTGAGTTAGAAACGGCTGGAATGGGAGCAAGAATAAGTAGTACAATTTTGACTGACAAAAACCAAGTCAGTATTATTAGCAGACCTACTATAAATGCTCTCTCTTTCTTTCTTCTTTTCTTTTTTTTCACTCACTCACTGTTATTGCTGTTCCAGTGAGGTTCAAAGATTCCTGAAAAGTTATTTCAGTTTTGTATAATATAGTTGCAGCATATTTTTCTTCTGGTGTTAAGATCACAAAATCGTAAATCTAAAGTGAATCAAACAATATAAGTAACCTCATGTTGGGTATACAGCATCTAATTTGATCTAAGAGACCATGCAAAGCTTTGAAAAAAAATGTTTAATTAAACGATTTAAACTTTCTAATTTGTAAAAATGGGGCTCATTAACCCACTTCAACCAATCTTCATATTTTGAAAGTGTTATTCTTTTTAACAATTATATTGCTTGTACTTTATTGCTAGTAATTCCAATTACTGTAACACACACATTGTCATGCCCCTGTCAGAATCTGATTCAGAGGGGGAGGCCGAACAGCTGACAGGGAGTGGGAGTGTGGCTCCGTTGGCTGTGGAAGAAACTGGGGAAGGGCAAAGGCCAGCTGGGCAGAGCAGGGAAGAGGTAGAGCAAGGGAGAGGGAATTCGGAGGAAGATCCAGGCCCACCCCCTTTTCATCCTAGGGCATGCAGGGAGGAATGGAGAAGGGAGCAACGAGAGTTGCATGGCTTACTGGGGAGGAAAGGGCCCTGATTCCCTTCATTAGCTGCAGCTGGGAACATAGTGTTTAAAAAGGGAAGCTGGGCACAGCAAAGTTGTTGGGAGCAAATTGTGGATTATCTGGTACTGTCAAGGCTTATTGGGGTTCCTGGCATCTTCCCAACTGTTTTGCTGGGCTTTCAAGTCTGCAATTACTTCTCCTGCCCTGTCAAGTTAATTATTGCAGTGTGGTTTGTGTGGATTTTTATTTACAGTTTGTATGTACTTTGTTTTCGGACTGAATTTCCTCCACTTAAAAACTGTACTTGGGAGAGATTTTTCTCTAGCCGAAGGTAACCTGGACATTGGGGGACAAAGTTGGAGGTACTAAAGGGACCCTTCTTGCTTATTTGACCGTGTTGCCTTTGGGCCATGTCTTGGGTCATCGCACACATAGTGCCTGGGGCATACTGATAGACAATTGTTAAAAAATATGAAACAAGAAACAAAATAGGACTACTATATAAAGTTCATCTCGTTGTAACCACTGGGCTTTTATTAGCTTCAATAAAACTTTCCACAAATTGGATATTTAACTCCCCCCCCTCCGATCTATCATCTTTTTTTTAAGTGAATATTTCAACAAAGAAATATAAAATACAAACCTCAGCAGAAATCAATTCCCGTTTTCCAGAATACAGTAATTCATCTTTAAGTCCTTTGTTCTCTATCTTCTCTGTGGAAATCTGTTCACTAGCCTGTTTTTGCAACGTCTCACAGTTTCCTGTTTCATTCCTGAGAGGCACTTGCTGACTATTTCCTTGAGCAATAAAAAGACATGTACCTTGTAATAACCACTAATAAACCATGAAAAATTATGGACCTGTGTTACTTGAAATTTATAGTAAAAATCAGTGTTGTGTTAGATTGGATTTAAAAATTCTCTGTTTCTTAACTGAAAATATTCTTTCAGAGATACTTTAAAAAAATATTTGGGTCTGAGTAGATAAAATAAAACATTGGCAAAACCCTTTTCTTTCTGGAAAGTAAAATAAAGGTGAACAAAACTATGCTTGTATTTCAATCACTTTAAAACTTACCCTGAAGGAATTTCCTCTTTTACAATTTGTTTTAATCCTAGTAAATATGCCTAAAATTACAGCCTTTGTGTCATATATGCATATCTTTTGTAACTGTTGAATGCTGAAAATTCAATTAAAAGTCACTTCTTAAAAGCATTAAAATGCTTGGGGGTTGCAATATCATATTAGGGTTGCTAATTGGACATAGTCCAGCTTCTATGGCCATAATTCTAAGCATTATCTTCAAAATTCTAGAAGTTAACAAAAAACTATTTTCTGTCATGCATATTTCTTTGTTGAGTTTATTCAAAATGACACCTTTTTTATTTTAAAAATTTTTACCTCCATTTTTCCTGGAACTCTCTTGAAATTCTGATTGTTGTTGAGGTGAAGATCTTGGAAAGCGACTTTCCGACAATTTCTTTGATGACTTTGAAGGACATAACTCAGGTTCTTTGAGTTCAGCTAAATTTTCTGGAGACTTAATATTCGTTTCCTTAGGAAACATATTTGTTTGAAGGCCCTCCTTCAAACTGCAGTCTGAAGAAATGTTTTTCATAAGTGTTGCACTTTTCAATGCACTTTCGTCTTTATCTACAAAGTTCTCTGGATGTGCTAAGTTCTTTTGCATGTCCATGTTTACGCTATTTGCATATTTCAAGCTCAGCCAGTTTTCATTAATAGTACAAATGTCTTCCTTTGGTGCTGAAATAGGATTTTCAGCTGACTGGCTCGGCTTTTCATCTGTTGTCAGAATGTTGCTACTAGTCGTTGGGCTTGATTTTTGTTTACCGTAGTACACAGAACATTTATGTTTCTTCTGAGAATGACTATATGTTGCCGGACTCCTCTTGGCAGCATTCTGGCTACGGCTGGTTGCAGCGCCCACCAAAACGGATCCTTTGCCTTTCCCTTTATCAGAAGAACTGTAAGTCTCAGTAAACGCTCTGCAGCTGCTCCTAATTTTAAAATAAAATTATAAGACTTACTATAAAAAAAGATTGCATGGCTTCTATACAATTGCCAAAAACAACACAATAAAAAACAAGTTGTAAACATGGAACCAAGCACAAAAATTGAAAATCAAGTTGATACTTTCTAAAAGGATTTCTGTATTTCCTTCAGTTTTATATTTCCCGGCTCCCTTAATATATGTCATAACAAGAATATTCATTTTTTTATTTTATTTATCTATTAAAGTTGTATGTCCATCTTGCCTAGATTTTTTGTCCCTCTTCCACTGGAAAGATACTGCAAAATGCAAATATACATATACTCTGATATGCAAATCTAGATTATGTATATCCAAACTTTTTTAAACAGTAATTGCCTTCTCGGCATAAAACAGCAGCCATCCCTACTAAGATCTTAGAAATATCAATTACCCCTTTAAATAAGATTTCCAGGAATTTTATATATAGAAAGATAAAATGCCTTACTTATAAGTTTCAGAACTGATGATGTCCACAGAATTGTTGTTTTGCAATGTAGAATTATGATTTGACCGCTGTCTTGACTTCATGAATTCTGTTAGAATGTACTGTGCTTGCTGGAAAGCTATCAAGATCACACCAAATAAGGACAAACTGCAGATGCAAACACACATATAGAAACAGTAATGCAAAATGTGCAAAAATTAAAGTCCATTTAACCTCAATTTAATAAAATACATTTGAAGGCACCAAGAAGTTATAGTCAAAGGACAATTACTGTTATACAAGTTGCCATATCCTAAACTTTGTGTAGCAAGGGATTCAATATGTAATACTGCATGGCATGTATTCTCTCAACACTATTTTAAAGTCATCCAGGATCCTGATAGATTCCAGAATTTACTGTGCCTAGTACCTCGGTATGATGCAAAACCCACTAAGAAACGGTATGTGGGATGTAGGATTCTTCTCCACCAGAATAAGTGGGCTGTCAGACTATCAGCACCTTTACATATTTTAGTTTCTGTTTAACAGCTGAGGTTATCCTTTTTTTTTCTGGGTTTGTATATTCTTCAAAGCCTGATAGATACCAAGCAATTTTGTTGAGACCAACTACTTGTATGAGCAATCAACAAAAAAACTCTCTTTCATAATGAAATTTAAAAATCAACTAGAGGAAAAGTTTAGTGGCAATTGATTTAAAAAAATCCTCATCTGTTAAAATAATGTAACAACTATTCCTGTATGGTTATTTCTCCTCAGGATCCCACCGAAAGCATCCTGAGACTCTTAATGCTTTACCTTACAAAGAGTACTGTGAGCCTCCAGAATGACTCTTCCCAACTGGGGCCTGGTACCACATCCGCACATATGGGTAAAAGATGGTGAGGAAGGGTCACATTGAGAGTAAAGTGAAACTCGATGCCAGCAGCAGTAACCAGAGTCAGTTCACGAATAACCCAAGATGATGTAAAATCTGGAGTAAAACTGCACCAGAAAAAAAAAAAACAAGTCAATGAAGCCTTTTTTTAAATAGTTCTTTCATAGTTGCTTTTGCTGGGAACAAGATCGTTATGGGTAGGTCTCAAATTCCAACTGTTCATTCAGTGACCATTCAAAGTTATGGTAGTACTGAACGAGTGGTACTTACACCTAGTCCTTTAAGACAGGGTTCTCCAACCTTGACAAGTTTAAACCTGGCAGACTTCAACTCCCAGAATTCTGGGAGTTGAAGTCCTCCAGGCTTAAAGTTGCCAAGATCAGAGACCCCTGCTCTAAGATGGTCATGTGTTCAAAATTCAGGTGCTTGGCAGACCACCTGCACTTATAATTTTAGGCATACTTCATCGCCCTTCATCTCCCTATCTTTTCTATCCCTGAAGCCTGACTCTTCTACTGGAGTGCTCCACCACCCAGCTGACCTTTACTATCTTCTTCCTCCCACTGCTGAAGAGGTATGCAAGGCTTTCTTGCCAAGGTCATACATGGCAGTTACAAGAACTGGGAAGGCGGTCTCATACGGTCAGCACCTGCCTTGTGGAAGACCAAGCTGGGTATACCTTGTCAGTGGTAAGAGCAAGAAGATGGCAAAGGCCAGTTTTTCTGTTGTGGAAGCATACTTTCCTGAAGGCACTCCTTTTCTCTTCCCCTCCACCTCTCTCTCTCACACACATATATACACACAGACTTAAACTATGAGCAAACTGTTCTGCTGAGAAGGAGACATGCTGAAGCTATATATCCACATAATGGCCTCATTAACTGCTCTAGTCAGGAGTGGTATCAAAGCATCACCAACATAGACATGTACCAAAGAAAGCAAGAAAGTAGTAAATGCCTGGGTAACAGGATTCTACCAGAAATATTTTCCATTTTTAGCAGAAAGATGAATCGTGAAAAGGTGTAATCATTCCAACACAGAATGAAAAAATGCTTTGAATGCATAATCTTATTCTAATATATCTCTCTTATCTAATATCAGCAACAATATCAGCCGTTCAGGAAAGAATACCATAACAAGAAATGCCTTTGCCAGAAGACTGAGTAAAGAAGGCTAAAGAAGAACACTCTCAGACCTGAACTAGCCTATGGAACTTTTCTTTTTAGAGCATTATTATTGTTATAGGTAGCTATGACAAAAAAAAATAACCATAAATAATGATTTAAGCAGCCAGCAAAGCAAATTGTGTCTTGTTAAAAGATTAATCTCAACATCTCAAATAATGTTGCAAATTACATAATATATTACTGAAGTAAAATTTTATTAAAATCCTTACTAGTAAGAATTTGGGAATTATAGTATTTTCTATGAAAATGTTTTATGGAATGAACGTTCTGCTCATTATTGATATTTAAAGACAACTGTAAGAAACAATAAGTTTATCAATAAAAGTAACAAATGCTTACACAATGCTAATGTCACGTGAAGAGTTTGATGCCAAAAAGAATTCCCTGCAGTCAAGTACTTCGAACCCATATCCTTGACAACTGTACCCATTAATTTTCATAGACATTATAGTAATAGGAAGATGACCAATGTTCTCAACTTTAAAGCTCTTTGTGATAGACAGGATATGCTTGCCATCTTTCAGTTCTGAAAGTCATAAAATTGATATAGTTATTTTTATAGCAGTCGATCTATCTCAATGTTCTAAAATGCTAACAAATCTTCCCATAATGCTGTTATGATACATTCATTTATATGCAAGGCAAGATGGTGAGGTGGGAATAACAATGATATGCAGTGCCCCTTCAACATCTTCCCTGTATTAATGCAAAAAATATCTGTACTACATTATATATTATCCATGCATTTATGGCACATATTTATGATTATAAATAGCCACAACAGGAATCAGAGATACGTGAATAAACATACATGCATGTTATGAACCTAGTCTCTACAACCCTTTCTTCTAACCATACATATTCTGTAGACTGGAAACTAATTCAATTCAATCCCTTACCAACAGACAAATTTTGTACTCACGTCGTCTGCAGTCCATAAGGGTTGACTCTGGCACCTTAAATCGAAGAGATCCACCAGCCCCAGGTAACCTTCCCCCTACTTTCAATAATTCTCTTGCTCCAATGCCTTCAACATGAACCATATCCAGAATTGTCAAATTATTCCTGAAATAAATCAATGCAAACTTACATTAAGAAAAAAATATTAGCACCATCACAAATCATCCGACAGCATACAATATGTGCAATATATCTCAAAACAAACAGTGATAATTCCTTTTCCTAATGTATTAATGAATTAACTTATCCTAACGAATTAATTTATCCTGAAGATCTCATGGATATAGGAACACCTTGAATTAACACTGACTTTAATGATGGAAAAAAGATATTTCCAATAAAAGAAAGCTAAGAGCTCTGTATTTGTGTGCACAAAACTGACTACTGGAGGCAGACAACATAAAATATTCAAGGATGGATAATTATTATATAGTATACATATGAACTATTTTACATATGAATTATATGTTATACATATGAACTATATAAACTATAGAGTTTACATCAGGGATCCCCCAACCCCCAGTCCATACCCCGGACCCAGTCTGCAGCCCATTGGGAACTGGGCCCTGCAAGCCACAGGCAAGGGCGTGCGAAACCCCTCTGCCGCTCCCCACTGCCCCTGCCAGTCCACGGAGATGGAAAGGTTGGGAACCACTAGTTTATATCAACCTCCTATCATTTCAGAGGTGAAGCATTTTTAAAAATCTGCAATGATACTTTTTAGCTTCACTCTCTTTGAAGTAAGTAAAAAAAAGTAGATTTACCTGACTAATATAAGGGAAGTTACTCTCCTGTAGTCAAGAGGTGTAAAGACAACACCAACTCTCTTCATTTCTAGAGGCTGCAATTTCAAATGAAGCATCTCAGAACCAGACCTGCAATAATCATGGCCTTCCTGGGGTTCGCCCCCCCCAAGTAAAATAAAATAACATATTAGTTATATTTGTATTTTATGGCATCACTTAGCATTGATTTGTAAATTGCATTTTTAATAAGTTAAATTAATAAGATTAGGTAAACATAAGGTTAATAAGGTTCAACAAAATATTCTGATGCCTTTTCTGTTTGTAAAAAAATAATTCTTTTTCTAAGTCTTTATTAAGAAATGAATGTTGTTGAGATGAAGACTCAATGTGTTACTTTTAGCAACAAACCAAGAAACAGTTTGCCACTCAGACTCATAATTATGAAATGGAAGACTATATAAATTGATATAATACATAAATAAATTTATTATTATTAAGGTATCTTCTTTTTACTCTACAGCAGAGGGAGACAAACTCAATTTCATTGAGGGTTGCATCAGGATTGTGTTTGACCTTCGGGGGCCAGGGTAGGCATGGCCAGCTCGATATCACTATCGGGGGGGGCTGTGGTGGACTGAGTGCTCTGCCAATGAAAATGGGTTCCCAAGCTCCGTTTTCAGCTGCCACTGCTTCTTGCAACCCTCCGCCAGGGAAAATGGAGCTCAAGAGGACTGCACGTGGCCCTCCTGAACTCCGTTTTCCCTGGCAGAAGCACCATGGGCTGGTCCTTTGCTGTTTCCACGGTGGCCCAGATCTGACACCCCTGCCCTACAGTATTACTTTCTGCATAAACAATAGCTTAGGCAACACACAGGGCAACACCCTTTAAAAAACTGAAATATCAGGACTACAGAACATATATATCAAAATTAATAGACTGGTTAAATCAATGAACACATTAAGCATGATCGTTACATCTGTAATAAAATTAACTAATTTTGAACATCACAGAATCCATGCCACATAGTCAATATAGTCAAATAAAAATTTTGCAAGTCTTTCTATACTCTTTTCTTTTTCTCTAGAGATACTGCATATCACACTTGAATCTTTGGAAAACTTCTTGTTGCCCAAGACAAAATGATTTCCACTTCTACATATAATCTAATATGTAGATTAGATTCCAATATAATAATATAAACCATCATACTTTGGATGGATAGATCTATGCACCCATTAGATGGCATCAAATAACTAGTTTTCTGTATCTTTTTGCTATCACCCAGCACCCAAGATATGGTAACCCTAATAAATAAAAATGGATTACAACCAGCAAGTGAATCTTTCTTCAAGATTTTCTCTCTTCATTTGCATTGGAAGCAATCATCAATACACTTAAAAATATGGAGGTGTTTCTACCAAACTTCTTTTTCTTAACTCCTGTCATTAGTTACCTGTGGTAATCATTTTATTCAGTGGCAGAGCCAGTTTTTCTTCCCATTTTTAATCCTGACTGATTAAAGTCTGTATTCTAACTAAACTTTGCTCTTTTAATGTATACTCTCTAATAATAGGGTTTATCTTTCTGGGACCTATCCTGTATTATTTGATTGTTCCATAAAAATGAAAAACCTGCAATAGAGACAATGGGTTTTTCTTTTTTTAAACTAATAAATATACCTCATGTAAAAGTTAATTCTATATTTTTAGCAAATAATAATTCTGAATAGCTGAGTACCTTTTGTGTATATAAACAACACATTCTGAAAAAAAGTAAATTGCTGGAGAGTTTATTTAATGTAGATCTATTTTTAAGTTCTCTATTTTTTATGTATTACATCACTTTAACACAAGACAAACTTACCCGGTAAGTACACTCTTCTGTCAATCTGAATTCAGTGGTTGTATAATTAATAGATTTTATATTTGCACCAAACCTGCATCCAAATGCATTAAAATAGTTATACCCCCAAACATAGAAAATGTCACAGAAATAACTGAAAAGGTCAAGTTATTTTAAGTTTCTATTTAATTCAAATATTTTGTATTGCTCGTCATTGTACTGTAAGAAAGGATATTATACAGTTCAAAAGTATATTATAAATTTTATTGCCAGAAAACATATGGCCACCATTAAGAATTTTGAGAGAATTAGACCAATTTCCCCACACAATAGCCACAGGAGATTGGTACTTTCATCCAGTTGGAAAAAAAAATGCAGTGTCATATCATCCTGATGCATGCACAAAAGGGACAAAGCATCACTGCAATGCCGTTTCTGTCATTCTGCTTCTGTACCATCCCCACTTTTCCAGCTTTCTGCTACAAATCTTGAGAACCAGTTTGGTCTGGTAGTTAAGGCACTAGGCTGGAAAGCAGGAGAGACTGTGAGTTCTCGTCCAGCCCGAGCCATAAAAGCCAGCTGGATGACATTGGGTCACTCACTCTCTCTCAGCCCAACTCGGCTCACAGGGTCGTTGTTTGTGGGTAAGGAAGTGCTACCTTGCTTTGCTACCTTGCAAAACAATAAATGAAGAATGAAGGAACAAACAAACGAATGAATGAATGTACAGACTCACATCTGCTATCATTTATTCTCAACCTCTGCATGCTCTATGCATGCTCTTTTCTATGGAAAAAAAAGCAACTGGAATTGGGGACTCACTAAGAGCACAGAAGATCTAAAACATGCATAGCTACACATACTGTCTCTTCTGTTTTCTCTATTGTTTTCACATACTGTATTACACTTTTTTTTTTGATAAACCTAATAAACTTAGTTTATTTATTTATAATCTGTTCTATTCCAGGGTGACCTCAAGTGGTGTAAAAGTAATAAGAGGACTAATGGCTATCATCACATCCCTCCCACTACATATATTTAGTACCATAGATATGGATGGAATTGTTTTGTATGTGTTTAAGTCATATTCTTTAATAGTTATGTTAATTACCATTTGCTGAGTAGACTCAGTGGAGCTTGAGGATCAGGATAGAAAGACAAAGGCAGGAGTTGCAATGTAACTGGGAAATATGAAGGGTTTCTTAGCGTAAAATATTTTACCTATAAATAATTAAAATACAAGAATTCAAGTTATTAACATACAGTTTTGAGGCATATTTTGGAATGTTATAAATTTTAATGTTTTTTCTCAAATATTTGCAATTATATATAAACAGCATGATTATAAATGTCAGAACTTTTTCTTTCCACTAATTATAATGTATGTTCAATGTGCTAAGCTAAATTATTGGCTTCAACCTGGTTCTACAATTTTCCAACACAGCAGTTGATGTCAAAATTCTTTTAAATTGATACAATACCTACACATTATAATTTTTTTCAGGATCATAATAATATAATCTCACCATGCTGTTCATTGGTGCAGCTGCACTGAAGTTCAGTGTAAGACCTGCCTCTGATACCAAGTGGGGGAAAGATAATGCAGACGATGATTCTTCAGGATTTTTTTGATAAACAGCTTGAATAATTTCCCTCAGATTTCTTCTGTTGAGATAATGCGTGAAAAACAATGGTCAATACATTTGGTGCTTTGATTATAAGTATCAATTATATATTTTTAGTTGGGAATATTTGTGAAATTAATTCTTGTTTTTTTAAAAAAATATTTATTTATAAAATTTATTGGCTGCCCACAGGGTAACTCTGGGCAGATTACAATCCTAGAAAACATATATACATATACATTAAAAATATAAATTAATACAAGCAAACACTATGATCCAAATACAGATGGGATTGGGGGTGGTGGGGTGTTAATTGATCAACCACCTCCATGGTTGATGTGATGCCCCATTGGGGCCCCAACTTGAATGGCAAAGCCAGGCCAGCTCTTAGGAAAGCTCAGGAGGGTTGTGTCCGACCTTACACCGAGGAGCAAGATGTTCCAGAGGGCAGGTGCAATGGTGAAGAAGGTCCTTTTCCTGGACCCCAGTAATCAGGCTGACAGGGCCTACAGCATCCCTCCTCTGCCAGCATGGATGAGACGGGCCAATCCCAGTGGAATGATAGGGTGCCTCAAGTACCCTGGACCCTTGGCAGTGCTTTTACTCCACTACTTATTGTATTTTTAAGAAGAAAAAAAGTGAAGATTAATTTTGATAGTGGCTGAACAAACAAGATGACAATGGGATGTGAGATAAAGGAAATTGCCAATTGGGGACCTGTTTCCAGACTGTCTTCCAAGCTCTTCCTCCCAAATCTATGGTCTGATTAAGCCAGAAAAAAGCTAAGTTGCACTCTATAGTTGGCATTTTACCCATAAGTGACTGCGAAGAACTTTTTCTTTATTCCAATTTGAGTTATGCTTATTTTTGTTACATATAGAAATTTAATTATAAACCACAACTCTAGCTTCAGACAAAATTGCTAAATAAATATATATGTATTTATTATGCAAACCTGCAAATTTCACTCTGCTTAATTTTTTGCCATTTTTCGTGGAGTTCATATGCAAGATCAGAATCCACATTCCATGTCGAGCTGTCGAGAGAAAGACTTCTTTCCCAAAGAAGGTTTGCTAAAATAAAAATAATACTCAGTTGCATTGTTATACAATGTTTATTTTAATTAATACCTCTCTGATCATCATCTCATTTTAGGAAAGTACCAAAGAATCGATACTTTTTTAAAAAATTAAAGAACAAATTTTATCTAATACATCAGAGGTGTCAAAGGCAAGGCCTGTGGGCCACATCCAGCCCATGGGGTGCTTAGATTGGGCATATGGGGTTGCCCTGGAAACAGTGAAGACCGGCCCATGGTGCCTCTGCCAGCAAAAACTGAGCTCGAGAGGGCTAGGTGCAGTGGCCCTTTTCACTAGCAGAGGGCTGCAGGAGCCTGTCACAGTTGAAAATGAAGACCGGGAGAGCTGCGCAGGGCCACCCGAGCTGTTTTCGCTGGCAGACTGCTAGCAGAACAAACTACTAGCAAAAGTAGATCCCTCCAGCCCCGCCTGGGCCACCACAGGTGCCCCCGACACAAGTGATGTCGAGTTGGCTATGCCTACCATGGCCACACCCACCTGACCCTCCATGTTCAAACCCTAATGTGTCCCTCAATGAAATTGAGTTTGACACCCCTGTAATACATGGACTTATATTTTAAAAAAAACCTTGCCATTATTTCTCTTCCTAATGCTGGAGGCAGCTTCTGACTTATCTTTCCTCTGATGTACTGCCTTGCCCTATTTTCCTACTGTGTGTGTGTGTGTGTGTGTATGTTTTCTGAGGTTCTCGTGGGTATTTGTATGTGGACCTTTGGTTATGTGGGCTGTGTGATGGCCTTGTGAGTTTTGTTGTGGAGATATCCTGGATCTTGTGCTGTAATCTCCTGGGTCGTTTGTTTTGTAGTGATCTTTTTTTCCATTAGCCTCTCGTGTTTTAATGGCTTGGGTAATGGGTTGTGTGATGGGCTTGCAGGTTCTTTTGTTGTGGTATCCTGGGTCCTGCATTGTAATCTCCTGGGTCATTTGTGTTTTGATCTCTTTTCCATTAGCCTCTTGTGTAGTAACGGCTTGGGTAATGGGTTGTGTGATGACCTTGTGAGACTTATTGCTGTGGTATCCTTGGTCTTGTGCTGTGATATCCTGGGTCATTTGCTGTGTTGCAACTTCTTGAGTTCTTGTGGTGTAATTTCCTGAGTTTTCTGATGTGATATCCTGAGCGGGTGGCTGTGATATCAGGATATCACATCAGAAAACTCAGGAAATTACACCCCATTATACCAACATCAACTCCATCAACCAATCAAGACACAGCAGCGCAGCCAACCAGCCCAGCACACCAGCCCCCACCACCAGTATTTATAGAGAGACGGCAGCTCCGATCACACACTGCTTGCACTGGCATGAAGCCGAAAGCACCAGCCTGAGGATGGCGAGTGGGACCTCGCTGAAACATTGCCAAGATACTCTTAATCTTACACAGGAAAAGACCCGAACACACCTAGACCTACATACCTGTACCCATGAAAATCTACGAATATATGTGTGTGTGTGTGTGTGTGTGTGTGTGTGTGTGTGTGTGTATCTTTGTACTACAAAATTAAGCAGAAAGGACAGAAGATATTTAAAGAATAAATAGTGTTGCAAAGAAATGAATGCTAGTTGTTGTATTTTACTTGATAACAGATTAAAATATTTTTTTTCTACATTTACCTTTGTCTGACATTCTTAAGGAGCAGTACATATCATGATGTGCTATGGCTTCAAAATGTCTCTCTCCTGGCTGAAAGATAATTGGGGGGAAAATAGTTAAGCAAAATTATCTTGCAAAAATAAGCTTCTGAATGTAAGCCGGCTTGCACTATGTTTCATCCTTATGTTTTATGTGTTTTGGGAATTTTTAAAATACAAATAGAATACAAATTAAGTGACATAATTTTAAAGTATGTGTGTCTGCCTTTTTAAAGTAATTTAGAAAGAAGCAGAAAACTCCTGTGGTCCTATTTCAGAAAATCCTGGGTCCTACTCAGATTCAGCAAAAAATTCCTTCAATTAGCTATTTATTTAACCTTTTAAATACAATTTATATGGCTGCACCATTCAAACATTATGACTACAGATGGCAATAAATTTAAAAAAATGAAACAATGTCAGTTAAAATCCAAAACATTAATAGGTGACCAGGAAAATCTTATTCATATATTTCTCCAGATGAAAGTGCCATCTGGGACCAATTTATTATTTCATTAACAGTTTTCCTGTCTTTATATGTTATGGAGAATAATTTCATAGATAACACGTTGCAAGTAGAAGAGACAGTACCATTTTTGTAATAATATTACTATTCAATACATTCCTGTATTTATAAATTTAGAGCAATATAGTACCTGAGACAAAGCAGAATAAATCTGTAGTGGAATCTCAAATATCACTCCAACATTTGTAGTCACAAAAATGCTGGAAAATAAATTTGTTACAGATTCCTGTATGTGATATTTCAAGGAAAACACATTCCAACAACCAGGAGGTAGTGTCAGGGCTCCTGTGAAGTTCAGGACCTATGGCAAAAACCTCAGATTTAGCTGATGGTAAAAAAAACAAAAACAAATACTACTTGGTTTTACGTCTTTTGATTCTAATCCTAGTGTATATGAAAATAAAACAGCAAACAAGGATTATGTTTGTCCTGCTACTTCTCTCTGCTGCTTCCCTCTCTGATATTTCCTTCAATATCTATTAATTCCAATAAAGCCAAGACTAGGAAGATTATTGATCATTCTTCAAATATACTGCCCCAAAGTGAAATTTGATTACCAATTCAACATTCAATGTTCTCACAACTTCACTTGAGCCTCACAAATTCCATCACAAGTAGGATCATTTCTAAAATGTGCACGGATGCTTTAGTGGCATTTTAGAAGCTGTTTAGAATAAGAAAGTTAAACAGCTTACTTCACAGCTACCAAATGCTAAAATAAACTGGGAAGGCCCCAAACTGGATCATACTAGTTTACTTAGACCTTTTGAGAGGCCTTGTACTCATTAACACACAATACCCAAATCACAGTAGAGTTTCACATTGGTTCAATATGATGTGTTTGCACTGTGCATTACTGTTGGTGGGATGCCCTGAATTGACTTTGAAATTTTGTATTTTATGATACAGTATTTTGTATTTTATTTTATGATTTATGATTCAATCCTTGTTTCATATAAATGTTCATAGTTTATACCATATAAGGTATCAGTATTTTATGTAGAATGAATAAAAATATAGATATATACACAAATTAAAGAAAGGAGGTATGACTGAGCTGAATGAAAGCGCTATTATATATAGATGGTCATTTGAGGAAAAGTGCATTATGAGACCAGAAGTTAAAAAAAAATTACCTTTAGAATATCCTTAGTTTGCCTTGACACATACACATCATTTAGCATAATGCTAAAATCGAAATTATTTGTAAACCACACAGACCAAAATGCTGAAATATTGTGATGTGGTTCTATGTGAAATACCACTGCAAATGGATTAATTCCAAAATATCTACAGAGATAAAATGCACAATTAAATGTGAAGACTGTCAATAATTTTAATTAATATTATATAAATATCTCTGAATCAAAACAGTACAATGGATAAAGATTTTCAAAATACAATAAAAAGGAAAATGAAAATTAATCTGGAAACTTCCTGTTTCCTTCCTTCCTTCCATCTCTCCCTTCCTCCCTCCTGATGTAGCATTGCCACTTATTTATCTATTATTATTATTATATAATCTCAATATATAATAAAATATATCTGTTCCAAATGTCAAAAAATCAATCTTGAGTCTCTGGAAATTGCTTTTAAATCATGTCAAATGAATTATGATATCTGGATTAATTCTAAATTATAGAATATGCATTCCTCTATTTTTGAGGACTTTGCATTGTAGTATGTTATTACATACTTGCATTAAAAACTCACCCTTCTATCACTGGATGTAAAAGACAGGGCTTAAGTAAAGTTGTTCTATCCAGAAGATTAACTCTTTCTTGGTTGCTTTCATGATCACATAGTGTACCTATGTCAAAGAAAGGGGAAAAAATTAATCCAGGAAACTATAGACCAATCAGCCAGACATCAATACCTGGGAAAATTCTGGAAAAGATAATCAAGCAACAGATCTGCCAACACCTAGAAGCAAGCAAAGTTATAACCAGAAGCCAAAATCGGTTTGTCAAAAAAAGATCATGTCAAACAAATGTTATTGCATTCTTTGACAAAATGACTAAATTAGTGGGCCAGTGAAATGCTGAAGACATATTATACTTGGATTTCAGTAAAGCATTTGACAAAGTACAACCCACTTCCTGGTAAGTTAGAAAAATGTAAAATAAGACAGCATCAACAGTAGATGGATTTGTAACTGGCTGATAAACCATACTCAAGATAAGCAATTTCTCACATTTGAAATTAGATATTTAGAAAGAAAATTAATGAAAAACAGGTTTAAAATAAAAAAATATACACAATTATAACCCTTACTATGCCTTTGACCATATCCCCAGTTGGGAATTTAAGTATGCAAAAAACCCTAAAATATTTTATTTTATTTTTATTTTATTTTATTTGTCAATCGCTTACAAAATAGTAAAGTATAAACATGAGCAAGAATACAGGAAATAGGTACGAATAAATGGGGACAATAGGACAGGGACAGAAGGCATGATGATACACTTATGCATGCCCCTTACAGACCTCTTAGGAATGGGATGAGGTCAATAGTGGATAGTTTGAGGTTAAAGGAGTAGGGGTTTGAGGATGTAACTACAGAGTCAGGTAGTGTATTCCAGGCATTGACCACTCTGTTGCTGAAGTTGTACTTTCTGCAATCAAGTTTGGAGCGGTTAACATTGAGTTTGTATCTGTTGTGTGCTCTTGTATTGTTGCAGTTGAAGCTGAAGTAGTCATTGACTGGTAGGACATTGTAGCAGATAATTTTGTGTACTACGCTTAAGTCGAACCGTAGGCGGCGTAGTTCAAGATTGTCCAAATCCAAAATTTCAAGCCTGGTGATATAGGGTATTCTGTTGCGAGCAGAGGAGTATAGTACTCTTCTCATGAAATACTTCTGGACTCGCTCAATTGTGTTAATGTCCGATATACAGTGCGGATTTCAGACAGATGAGCTGTATTCGAATATTGGTCTAGCAAAGGTTTTGTATGCTGTAGTTAGCAATTCAATATTTCCAGAGGAGAAGCTTCATTAAGATTAGATTTACAACTCTTAATGCCTTTTTGGCAATGCTGTTACAGTGAGCTCTCGTGCTTAGATCATTAGATATGAGTACTCCGAGGTCCTTGACAGAGTGAGGATCATCAACAAGGTCATATCCATCTAGCTTGTATTTGGTGTACTGATTTTTTTTTTTACCAATGTGTAGGACAAAGCATTTGTTGGTCGAGATTTGGAGTTACCAAATGTTTGACCATTCAGACACATAATCAAGGTCACTTTGAAGAACAGTAGCATTGTCGGTGGTGTTGAATAGTTTTACATCATCCGTGAAGAGGACGCAGTTGCTTATAAGGTGATCGCAAAGGTCATTTATATAGAGTATATAGAGTGTGGGTCCTAGAACGCTGCCTTGGGGGCCACTGCTGTTAACTGGAGCAGGGTTTGATATAGCGCTCCCTATTTTTACTATTTGTTGCCTGTTTGACAGGAATGCAGTAATCCACTTATGAAGGGATCCAGAAATGCCATAGGAGTTTAGTTTTAACAGTAGTTTGTCATGTACCACTGAATCAAAGGTTTTGCAGAAGTCTATGTAAGTTGCATCTATTACATAACACAAAATATTTTTAAAGAAAGCAACTGTCTGGAAAGAATATTATTTTTCCTAGGGGGACCACACTTTATGCTGATATCTTACCCACTTTAATTTCTCACTTGCATCATACTGTTTTACCAAGATGAATAAATTGAGATTAAAATTATACATTTATACTTACATGTATTTCATACACACGCATTTTTCCCATAATATAATGTGACTTATGTTTAATTGTCCTATCAAAAGGACCATGAATTTTAATAAAATATATTCTTGAAATGTTCTTAAAAAGCCAAATTATACAGTATGCTAGGTTAATATATTTTGTTCTTTTACTAGAAAGGTAGACAAAATGCTTAAAACGAAAATAGTTTTTACCTCTGAACAAAAACAGACCCACAAAATACCACTTCTTATTACTACACAACATATTAAAATACTGTACCTTTACAAATAATAGAAGCTACATTTGTGAAATTCATGGTCAATGATGGCAGCATTATTGGCTCAAAAAGCAAAGAAAATATTTTTTCCTGGGTCAAATGTTTTACATCCTGTAAAAAAAGGAAATTATACTGTTACATCACACTTATTACTATCGTAGTTGCTATAAACAGGCAAAATTTCAAGTCCCTGCAGTTAGTCCCATCAAGCCATTCTTATTCTGAGCTCGTACTACTGAACAAAGCCATTACAGTTTCAAGTCTGTTAACGTAGTTTTATACTAAGAATTAGCACCAAATTAGAAAATTCTTCTGGGTCTTTTTAAGCTATCACTTCCCCACTCCCTACTTATGCAAATTCTTTCATTCACAAATTTACACAAAAAGTTATGTCCTAATCTCCTTTTCAATATTCATTGGAATTGATTGATTTTTCTCCTTTGTTCAGAAGAGATAGAAAGAGGTGGTTGGAATGTCTAATTATGCATAAAGAGAGTGAACAGAAAAATATTTCCCCAAATGGAAAACTTCTTTGTATCTCTCACTCTCCTTAGTCTGCTGGAAATCTACACAAAACTTTCCACTTCTCACTTCATTGGCTAAAAGATTCTTGAGTAAAGCAGCCTTTCCACAAAAGTATTTGGTCATCATCCAGAGAAAAAGATACTTAAGGGACAATATTGTTTTGATTTTACTACTACTACTACTATACTTTTATTCATTAAACCTGAAACTCAGCCAACTGAACATTTAAAAATGTATCACACATATTATTGACTGGCACTGATGGTTGATACGGGTTGCTGCCAGCGTCCTAGGTATCAATCAAGTATCTTCTTAAAATGTACGATCTCTGAATAGCGCAGTTTTTTGCAGTTCCGCTGGTGTTTTTGCAGGAAGTGTCATCATCTTCTTCTTCTTCATCATCATCATTATTATAGCAAGTTTCAATATTGGTTTCCAGGACAGTTCCTTCCTTGCACACCTGATTCAATACTTAAATTCTAATTTTGACGTTCAAAAGAACCTGGATTAATCTCTTTTTCTAAATCAGATTGTGAAATAAAGAATGTTCAAGATCATAAACATGTTGGTAACAATCCTGTTTGCATTTTGTTCCTTGAATTAAGGGATTTCTATTCCAATTTCTTTTTAAATACAATCACAGTTTGCTATATTATAACTGCCTGGGCATAAAGGGACCAACAAGAATTTGTGAGCAATTTATTAAACATAAAAGTGTAGAGCAAAACTAATATTAAGCACAAAAATAATATATTTAAAAATTACCTGCACATACAAAAGGTTGTTCCCCGAATGTAATACGTACAAGATTACTGAAGAACCATCTATACAAAAAGAACAAAACCAGAAGCAAATGTAAACTCTACTATAATACTATACTATGGTCTAAAAAAATTAAAGTTAAAATGGTACTATATCTTGGCCTTACCTGAGGTCTGTGTTTTATCCATTGCTACATAAATTACAAAAAGGTTCTCCAGTAAGTATTGTCTAAGATCCACAAATTCATGCTGCACATTTTTCATTCGGACCATTAAGCTTATTTCTAGCAGCAGGTCATTGGATGCAAAGCAACAATTCTAATATAAATGAAAGGAAAATCCAAAAATGACCACAGGTGAATAATTAAAAACCTATAAACACAAGTCATAAAAGGGGTGTTAGCCACATCAAAACAAAACTGTTGGTGCGACAAGCAAAGGGATGCTCTGATGGCATTCTTCTTGTATGCACTAGCTCAGGGATTTATTTATTTTTTGACAGATACCCCAAAGAAGAGCGGTATCATACATATTATGTTGCTTTCATGTAAATAGTTTAAGTTTAATTTAGTCTATCTAATGATTATATGTAAATTTAATTTATAATTTACATATAATTAGACAACCATGGAAGGGGTAGTAATATCACTATTGATGATGCAATGTTGTCAGATCCACTACTGCAGGGGTGTGAAACTCAAGGCCTGCAAGCCGATCCAGCCCTCAGGGTGCTTAAATCTGGCCCACGGGGCCAGCCTGGAAATAGCAAAGGACCAGCCCACAGTGCCTCTGGCAGCCAAAATGGAGCACGAAGCCACATGCACTGGGCACCCCTGTACCCTGTTTTGGCCAGCAGGGTGCTGCAGGAGGCAGTCCAGGCTGAAAATGGGGTGTGGGGGTCCCCACGCCCTCCACACCCCATTTTGGCCGGTAAGGTGCTACAGGAGACATCTGTTCCATCTTTCCCCTCCCCCCCAAGGCCGGCCCATGGAAGCCAAGTATAATGCTGATCCAGCCATTGTAGAAATCTAGTTTGACACCCCTGCACTACTGCATCTAGAAGTCAGTCTGCAAATCTGAAATGTAATTGAAAAGTTTGATTATGTTAAATAAACAGGATGAATGAAGAGTATTAAAGAAAAAGCTTTTTCGATATTCAACATTGTATTGGTAGAAGAACATTTTTGGAAGCTAACTGCCCTTCATTCCAGAACTTCCAAAATCCTCCATTATTCAGGAGTACAGGTAGTCCTCACAGCAGTTTGGTGACCGTTCGAAGTTACAATGGCACCCAAAAAAAGTGACTTATGACCGTTTTTCACACTTACAACCGTTGCAGCATCCCCATGGTCACATGATCAAAATTCAGATGCTTGGCAACTGGTTCACATTTAACATGGCTGCAGTGTCCTGGGATCATGTGAACAGTTTTTGTGATCTTCTGACAAGCAAAGTCAATGAAGAAGCCAGATTCCATGAACAACCGTGTTACTAATTTAACAACTGTAATGATTCACTCAACAACTTTGGCAAGAAAGATCGTAAAATGTGGCAAAACTCACATAGCAACATAAATTTTGGGCTCAATTGTGGTCGTAATTTGAGGGCTACCTGTAACCCCTCTACATTTTGTTAGTTCTCCAAGGGGAGTCAGGAAATGAGAGTTATGAATGCTAGTCTCCAAATGCTACCTTCTACTAGTATGAGATTATGTCGACTTCTCCTTCCACAAAAGTAATCCAGGAAGAAAGAGTTCTTGAAACTAATTATTACTTTTTTCGTAGATGGAGTACTAAACATGATAAAATTAGTATTTTCTAAACACTAACAGATACATGTGAAAGTGCTGATTCTGGGAAAGGATAATTCTGGATAATTCTATAATGTTCCATTCTTCCTCTGAATACCACCAGTCCAGCTGTTCTTGGGATTGGAACATCCTAGAATTTAAAATGGCAAGTTTTGCAGATTCTTAGAGTCACTTTAATAACAGAAATTGTGGTGTCTACACCATTTTAAGATCCCCAATATAGGAAGACAGAAGGGAAACATAGCACAGAAACCTGTGTTAAATAATATCCAGCTTGAAGTTGAAGAGAAAGAATATCTAGAATAAAAGTGGCTTTGATTAACAAAGCTAATTATTCACAGAAGATAATATCTAACAGCAATTATTAAATAATTATAATAATGTTCACTTAGACAATATATTACTTGAAAAAGATCTGATAAAGATAAAGAAGGGAAAATTAGTTTTGAAAAGATAACTCCAGTGTAATGTATACCTGAGCAATGAATCAGAACTGGTGCAAGTCACATCTAACAGAAGCTCAATTTATTGCTCATAGATAAAAGGCTTATATTTGTAAAAGCAAATTTAACAGCAAACATACACGCCATACCTTAAAATAATGATACAATTTGTTATGTAAACTGCATTCAAGGCGAACTTTTACATGACTGACATTCCTAGTTTCTGCCTGAAAAAAATACATAACCAGTAGTTTTATAAAATAGTTCAAGAAATTGAAATCTAGAGGAAAATAAGGAGAAACTGATAATATCTAAGTAGAACAAAGGTTGTGTCAAAGTACAAAGAAGTACTTTCTTCTGTGTTAAAATCTTGGGCTTCCTAACAAAAATAAGAAATTTGGGCCTCTAATTGCTAGACTCAAGGTCATAGAAGCCTTCCTTTATATAAGGTATATAATGTACTTCAGACATTTTAACAAGATACAAATGGCATGTATGCTTTTTAATGTTGTAATGTATGTTATTTGTTGTAAAATAATAAGTAACCACTTGTAAAAGTATTTATAATTTTGTATAATCATATTGTCAAAGGTACTTGTTGAAGAGTTTGCATCCAAAATATAAATTATAAAAACATAATATAAAATTTAATAAATGTAAATAGCATTATTACTAATTTTATTTCATTCTTACATTCAAAGTTTTAAATTTCCACAAGTGGGAGCTATAAGATCTAAGATTTAAATTCTTTCTATAAGCACTATATTTTGTGGAAATATTAATACCTAATGTCCAAATTTGTGTTTATTATCAGCTTTGTTAAAATACAGTTCAGGAGAAACAGCAAAATCTACACTTATACCTACACTAAAAGAATATTTACTAAATCAGTATAATGACTAACAGCATAACAATTGAAATAATCAATCCATCTTTTAATAAACTAGGGCCTGTTTATGTTGTCATGGTATAGAGTAAGCAGCCTTGCTAATTTAAGGCTAGTAAACTTCTGTTACCACGTTTAATTTAGCAAACCTGTTCCCCTTGCTTCTGCTACATCATGCAGAGCCAGTGATCGAGTTTGCATGTTTTTTTTTTAAATTTAAAATAAGGTGTAGACTTATTATTGTCCCTTTTCTATGTTTATTAGTATATGGAAGTGTATCTTGCCCTTTAAAACATATTTATCCATAAAACAGTCAATAAAACACTTCTTTTTCCTCATTAAGCTAGAGCTTTTAAAAAACAGTTCACATAGCAGTCCATAGTTCTAGCTCCATTTAAAAATTTTCTTGTTTGCAAAGTGGGAAGCCCAGCCTTTAGCATGCAAATCACACCCTTTAGTTATATTCTTTCACAAATAAATCTAATATTTGTGTTCTGCAGACTTCAATGTATTTTTATTCTGGCCAAAGTTTCTAAAGACAATGACACAAACGGAAAAAATCTTGGAAAGCACAGTGATTTGTTTGTGAAATTCTCATTCCTACTTTTTCTACTCTAAAGTGGCCAGTCAGTATGCTAATTCAATTAATTCAGTTCTGGATAACAATCTATTATAAAATGGCCAATCACTATTGATCAATGATAGTGCTTCAGCAGACAAGTGCTACAAAGAAAGATCCATATTTCTTTCCGAGCTGAGGTTCACACTTTTCAAATACAAACCACAAAACAATACGTTAGCACAGTGTTTTCAATCTTGGCAACTTTAAGATGTGTGGGCTTCAATTCCCAGAATTCCCCAGACAACATGGCAGTTGAAGTTGAGACATCTTAAAGTTGCCAAGATTGAGAAACATTGCTCTAAAAAATTGTTTAAATTCTGTAAAAAATTAAATAATATTTGCTAAATTAAAATTAAATATATGATTATCCAAGTCCTGAATTTAATTATTTCTCCACAGTCACATTACATGTTGCAATGTTTAAAAGAATGCAGCCAAGGGAATCAGATTGTGCATTTCTGTATTACATAATACTATGTAAAAGCACTTAAGACTGGTTTAGAACAATTTATGGATTGATCTAACTTTCTCAACGTTGTTATGAATAAGTAACAGCAGCAATCAATGTAATGAAATCCTCAATAACATTTATTTATAAGCAAATTGAAAAAGACTTTTAAAAATCTCATTAAGAAATTCTCTCTTTCTGACAGTATCTTATTTAACAGTTATGTGCCAAGCTGGTTTGTGTGTCAGAAATTTTGCCTGCTCAAATTAGCTGGTGAAAGTGAGTGAGAATTATGTCAAAGCATAGGTGCATGAGAAAGCAAAACAGTTAGCTTTATTTTTAGAGCAAAAACCTCAACACAACGGAAACACTTGTCTGCAAAACCACAGCCCTTTAGTTATTGGTTATTTCGTCAATAGGGTTATTTTTCCCACCATTTGCAAACTCATTATTACAATCTTCAAATGTCAATACATTTACCCATTCTCAATTTCCAGGTCACACCTAAAACTCCAATTAATACTCTACTTAATAATGGGCATTAAGAGTAGTAGATTAAAAAAAAAAATACAGTACCAGTGTTTGTGAGATCTGAATACTATTGATATGTGGAAACAGCAAATAAGTGTTTGCTAACTCCTGTTTAGAATCTTCTGAAATGGCCTCTGAAGTTCCAGTCCCAAATACCTAGTGCAAAAACAGCATGTTATATTAAATATTTCCATCAATAAATGTAATAAAGAACTGCAGTCTTTTACAAAAACTTTTATATAATGCTATTTTAACAATAAATAAGATGTTGCGGTATTAAAATAGCAAAAAGATATTGTTGCAGTAAACAGAGAGTACAAATAAAATTTCCTTTCAGGAAACTTCAGATTCAACTGACCAAAATTTTATTTTGAACATCACACCTACTCCCTGCCTAAACAACAAATTATGTTTCTTACAAAACAGTCCTCAAAACTTTGTAACATAGTTTTGTGTAAAATATTAAATTAATATTTGTATTTGTTTGCATTTTGCTTTAAATTATGCACATGATGTGCCTGCAAATGATGCAAAACTGGCAATGAAGTAATGGTGTAAATTTTGCCAATTCAGATTTAACAGAACTTCAGATTTAATTACACTTTTTTCTCCATTGTTTTATAATTATAAATCAAGATTTTACTGTATTGTATTGGCATTAAAAGTGTGTAAGTGTGCATTCATGCATGCATGTTCGTGTGTGTGTGTTCAAGACATGCATGACATAATATTATTACTGGAATAGATAAAATAGATAATCCTTCCTTCAATATATTTGAACCAGCTATCCCATCTAGCTTTCACTTTTTGTAAAACAAGCAAACAGACCAAATTTTAATTTAAAAAGTGAAAGTTGATATACCATTTGCCCTCTTCATGTATCCCTAAAAAGTGTCACAAAGTAAAGAAGCAACAACTTTTCTGAACTCTCATAGTAGCTGCACAGTCCTAGTAATTTAGGTAAGGGGTTTTGTAGTGTACTATGCTCAATTTTCTATTTCCCTAAGCTACTGTGATTATCATTTAAGTTCAGAAAAAGGTATCATTCCTTTAAGGATAGCCAACAGGTGCAAGGAGAGCCAATTTGGTCTAGTTGGTAAGCCACCAGGGTTAGGGTTAGGGTTAGCATTGCAAATTCTAGTCTTGCCTTAGGCATAAAAGCTAGCTGAGTGATTTTGGGCCAAGCACTCACTCTGTCTCTCTCTCTCTCAGCACAAATCACAAATCAAAGGGTGGTTGTTGTGAGGAGGAGAATTAGGTATGTGTTCACTGCTTATTTATAAAAATAATGAAGGTGGGATAATAATAAATAAATTCATGCCAGATCCAAATGCATGTCAGACCCTTGAATGCCTCAACTCTAAATACTTCTAAATTCATCCCTACTAAAATTAAAACACATTTTGGGGGGGTGGGAGGTGGGGACAGCATGAATATGTTCAAATTTCATATATTAAGGGGTTTTTTAGCACATTGATTAAAAATAAACATATTTCAAACATGCAGGTAGTCTGGTTAAGAAACAGTTCCCTATCTCTGTCCTGTACCTAGGACTGCTTATTATTAAAAAGGGGAGCGTGGCATTATCCTTCTTTGAGCCAATGAAGCAATGAAGCTGCACAATATTTTGGGAACAGCTAAAAACAGGCTATATATAAAAAATACTCTGCTTCGGTGGTTCCTGAAAGAATTATGCGGCTTCAATGCTTTGTTGGCTTAGGAAGGACAGCACCATCTGCCACTGGTATTTTTAGTGATAGCCAGCCTGCTTTTAATCTAGTGGTTGTCCTTAAGTCAGACGGTCTTACCCTGGGGGCTGCCTATATTAATAAGGTATCACTTCTTTCCACAACTTTGTATCAGAATCATACACATGACCCCACAAATTAAAGATAAATATATATTTGAATAAGCTTAGTAAAACAAAATTTCCAAAAAATGCATTTTAGTTTGTAAGATGGATTCGTTAAAAAAAAAAAAAAAAGCAATTTGAAGTACAGGTAAGATTTCAACTATTGGTACTTAAATAGGATGTCCTATTTAAAAATAAACATAGTCCATTTTAAAAAGAGCTTCTTCCCCAGGATTAACAACAACAACAACAACAACAAAAACCTCTTCCTCAAGTAAAGTTGAAAGGAATGCAATATAACAGAAAATGTTTCTGCATGCCAGCATGGTTATTATCTTTTTAAAAATCAGGATGAAAATAAAATTATAGCTTTCTCCTCTGTCACAGAGTTGCTTTCTTTCTTTAAGTGTCTGAAAAGAACATTTATAGAAAATATATAATATAAAAGAATAAAATAAAGGAATTTTTCATATGGTATAAAAGCATTGACTACAAACAGGGTTCTTGAAAGGAAGAAGCTACAGGTATTCCTTAGGTTATGACCACAATTGGGATTGGGGTTGTCAGTGTGGTTATAGTTAATGTCATCTGACCGCATTAACTTACGACAACAATTCTGGCACTCCACACTGCTGTTGCTAACAGAGAATCACACATCGTTAAGGGAGAACCCACCTCAATCCAAGCCACTCCAGGATTGGCCCCTCCCAGACCCCAGGGCTCACTAACAAATTGCCTCCAACTAACCCCCAATCTATCTCCTCCACCCCGCATCTCTACTCTTTTGGCTGCCCTGCAGGCTGCTTGGCAGGGTGGCAAGTGGTCCCAAAACCAGAGATCTGGGGCTGCTTATAGTGTCCCAGGAAGCTTCAGATATTCCAGCAAGCATTCACTCACCCCGCTGTCTTCTTTTCCAATTGTCCACACTAACTTCTCATCTTTTACATTCAGCTTCCATGGCCAAAGCAGAAGCACCTCCCTGTCTTTGCTGTCTCCTTTTTGAATCCAGCTTGTCCTGCAAACATCTCCCAAATCTATAGCAGCTGCCCAGGGTGGCCTAACAGTGCCAGCAAACCTTCATTCCCCCAGCATGCTAGTCTCATACACCGACCTTTAACTTTTTGCTGTGTCCTTATCAGACCCAACTTCTCTAGCTTCTGTCTTCAGAAATCTGTTGTCTCCAAAATCACTTGTTTCAAAGATAGAACAGCTTTCCAAAGGCTGTGATATCTTTGGAAATCTGTGCTGTCTTTCCAAAGGCACTCTGATGACAGCACAAGTTTACAAAGACAGTGCTGTCTTCAGAAAGAAGGAAAAATAGTAGGAAAGTAAGAGACATTTGCCAGAGAAGCTGGGTTCAAAAAGGAGGCATTTTTTACCCAAGTTCCACATTAGCATAAAAACTAGGGCTATGATTAAAGGTGTTATATTCTCTGATGACATGATGCCTTGGTCTCCACTATAGTGAAATGAGGGTCTTTGCTTTTTGTAAGACAAGGATGAATGTATTATGTTTCCTGGTAGAAAAGAGAGGAATGAGTGTGTATCAAACATTCTGCTTTGCTCCAGCAATAGAACTGCTTAAAAATCAGAGCCATCTACACAAACTATGGAAACGTATCTTTCCCATGCCAGCTGCTCACACTCTGGTAAGACCAATTCTGCAATTAAACATACAAATGAAGCATGATTGCTTACATTGTAGAATGAGTCTGGCATAAAACTTACATTGTGTCCTCATACCTTGCAAAAATAAATCAAGGCCAAATAGTATAACAGTTTAAAATTATGTGAGATGAATATCAAAATATTAATATTCCCCACAAGGCTGCTTGTCTTTAAAAAAAATTCATAAAAATTGTTATTTTTAATGCAGAGTCACCAATATTAATGCAGAATCCGTTCATGATGGCAACAGCTAGAGGAGCATAAAATGTTAACCTCTTATACAGCATGTAATGTTCTGCAAATTCTATTTGTTTGGACTATATAACTTTGACAGCTTTCAGTTGTTGGTCCATTACACCATCATTAGAAATCTGTATCTCAAGCTGGTAAATTAATAATTACCTGATATGAAAATATTCCATGAGATGAGGTATTTATAAATAATGAACTTTCAAAACTGCCTTCTTCTACTGGAAGAAAAAGTACTCTGAAAGAAATTTTTCCCATTGCTGGAATCACCTACAAGTAAAATAAAAAGCATCTGATGTTCAATATATTAAATTGCCATTGATTTATTACAGACTTATAAATTACAAAGGGACAGCCATTACTTCTTTTCTCCACTATGATAAAACTAGCCAAGATACCCTCATTTGCACATCACTTCATCAAATCTAGAACCAACTCCCAGAAGTATTACATTGTCCTTCTACAACCAATTATTGTCTTCAAAGTGTCATAAAGAGCCAGGGTGGTGCAGTGGATAGAATGCAGTATTGCAAGCTAATTCTGCCTACTGCCAACAGTTTGGTCCTGACCGGCTCAAGATTGACTCAGCCTTCCATCCCTCTGAGATCAGTAAAATGATGAACCTGATTGTTAGGGGCAATATCCTGATTCTGTAAACCACTTAGAGAGAGCTGTAAAGCATTGTGATATGGTATATAAGTCTAAGTGCTATTGCTATAATAGTAGTGTTCTATTATCTGGGCTTCAATATGCTATGCTATAACTTTTATTAATCATGTTTTATAAATCAGTATAGCTAGGTTACCCATAACACTAAGCTAAAAACCATTTTTATGAGTAACAATGGCCAACTTCACACACATAGCTAAGCCAAAAATTCAGATTATGGCTAAGCATTGTGGCATAAATTCAGCCATTATCTATTCTCACATAGAGTTATTAACCACTGATATAATGCTACTTCATAATGGATACATTCATATATTATTCCAGGCTAAAAACTGGTGATATTACACCTGAATATAAAATCCATTTTAAAGGGGTTCAAATGGATTTCATGTGGTATTAAATTAGTATCATATTACATATCCTCTTCTCATTCCTCATGGCTTGTTCCTACACTACAATTGTAAGCCACACTTGTAAGGTTTGGATGAAATGGAAAGCTACAATCTGTCACAAATCAGTATAGGTACAACTAAAAGGAATTAAATATTACAATTAACAGAAAATAATACTCAATCCCATAGAAATACAGAATGAAGCAAAATATTTTAACATTGGACATATTGAAATATATTTTTGAACAATGGTCAGAGAAGTTGATTTTAAGAGTGACTGCCTCTACAAACAGGACTGTGTTTAAAAGATGCTATGGAAGAGGAACAAATATTAGCTGACTTGATTGAGAGTGATTTAAAGGTGGATTTAAAAATGACATGGGGAAAGATGTTACACAAGGCATACAAAAGAAACTGACGTATTAATAATTAAAAGAGGTTTATAAAGCTGGTTTATTTGATCAAGGTTAAAAGAGATACACTGTTATCTCTAGTAGCCCTTAATAGACTTTTGCTAATCAGGACTGAAACAATACAGCTATAAGGATTTGTTTATAGATAAGAGATACAGGAAGATACATATTTTAAGAATAGGCGATAAGCTACTGAAATTATTTATACTTTTGATGAAAACTCTCTCTCTCTCTCTAACACACACACATACATACAGACAGACAAACAGACAGACACAGAGATGACATTTTAGCATTAAGGATGTGATGCAAAAACCTCTATGGTAATAAGTTCACATTTCCATATATTTGGTTTATGTAGACCGCTGCCCTTCAACAGCAATTGAACCTGCAACATAACAAACTACCCTTGAAATCAGGTCAACTTCAGAATAATTTGTGACAAGATGGGGGTAGGGAGGAAGCACTGTAGAAGAACATTTTAAGTACATCTAAACGTTCACATGATCATGGTTGCACTCCTTACACTTTGAGAGGAAGTTCCAGATTAATTTGGCTTCCCCCCCCCCCCACCCAAAAACAAAGCATGATAAATTGCAAAATAAATGTTATTTTGCCAAAGGAAAACATGGAGCCTGCAAACCATATTTTAAATATGCCATTAAAGCAGCTGGTTCTCAGCTTCTGTTAAGATTTAGCCTTCCAAGCATAAAAGGAGGATCCTTACAGATATACAGGCCTTGATCTTGCCTCAGCTCTGCAGTTTCATGTGCAAGTTGCTTTATGTTTCAGGGCTTGAATCACAATTTCCATTCTGTGTGCATTCACATCATGTACTTTATAACGGGAAAAACATTAAGTTTTACAAAAGGAGTGGGGAACTTTTTGGTATGTTCCCCCAAATGAGACAGACAACTCACCTTTATTTTTTACAGGATGTGATCTAATAATGCAAAATTATAAATATACTTCTTGGTTACCTTGGAATCTTTTAACAGCTTTTATATCAGAAATATTTCAGTTCTTTTAATACAAGCTGAGCCAAAGCCACCACTTTCTGTCTGAAGACATGAGTCAGTATTTTAACCACCAGAACCTCAAATGGCCTTCAAGAGAAGGGTTTTCTAAGGAAGTGATATCCTTGCACATTCAGCACCGCAGAAAAGAAGAGTTAGTACTTCAGCTTTTAATAATGTGGTTGTTGCACACATAGGTATCATAGCTACAACTTGTGTTATTATGTTAGCAACTTTTTGTACTTGCCGTTTGAGTTCAGTCTGGGGGTTGGAATTTTCAAGAGACATAAAATTCAGACTGATTTCAGGTGTTTCAGTATGATAAAATAGCACTAATGCATAAAGACTTCATTGTGCAGGTAATCCTTGGTTTTACGATTGTTTGACAAACTTATAACAGCCTCAGAAAAAGTGACTTATGACCTAAACTCACAATTACAACCGTTGCACTATCCCCATAGTCATGTGGCTGCAATTTGGGTGCTTGGCGAGTTTATAACAGGAAAAATATTAATGCAGAGTATTTATTATTATAGATTTGCTATTAAATGACTGGTATTCTAAAATTCCAGAAAAGTGACTAAGTCACTGGACCAATGTTTCTCTTATAAATGGACTATACCGAATGCTTTATTAAGATTTTATACAGCCATGCATTAGTAAAATATAAAAGAATACTATTTAAGTATTATGTACATTTGATAAAATATAACATTTTATTTGCAACTCTGCATTTTACAAGCTATTTTCCCACGTCATTATAGTTGTGCTTTTAAAGTTGTAGCAACGTTTCAGCAGAATCTCATCTGCCATCATCAGGCTTCTGTATTGTGTTCGTCTGTGAGTCAGACTTTTACAGTTGTAAAAACACACATATACATATACATATATACATATACACACACACATACACACATACATACATCCATCCCCCTTCAGTGCATTCCCTCTTCCAATTTAATAGTGTAAGCCACCCAGAGATAAGATGGTGATGAATAAGTTTAATAAATAATATATGACAGTGTGACCCTCTTTTCCGATATGAATCGATGTTTATTCATTTGTTAATTATAAATTGATTGTGTGCTTACAAACATAAGCATTGCCATTTTGGCAAAAACTGGCATGCTACTGCAACATCATTTTCAAAAATACATTCAAAATACTCACTCTGCTATGAGCAGGGGACACGTGAAAATGCTTAGACGTTGTAAACACTGAATTCACTGGAATGTCTCTATCCTTATTAGGGTTGTACGCATAGAGCATTTTAGCTTTGGGCAGCCCCAGTAACCTAAGGAAACAAGAAAAGGTGAAATAGGAAGACAGTGTTAAAATGAAAGGTTATTGTGCAAACTCAGTTTCAACACTCTAAATCAAACTCGATTTCATTGAGGGTCACATCAGGATTGTGTCTGACCTTGGGGGCCAGGTGGGCGGGGCCAGGGTGGGCATGGCCAGCGGAACATCATGTTGTGGGTGCCTGTGGCGGCCTGGGCACTGTGCCAGCGAAAACAGAGCTCAGGAGGCTCTGACAGAGGATTGCAGGAGGCTGTTGCAGCTGTCTGAGCTCCGTTTTCGCTGGTAGAGGCACTGCGGGCCGGTCTGTCACTGTTTCCAGGGTGGCCCATGGCCCAGATGTAAGCACCTTGTGGGCCGGATGTGGAACGCGGGCCTTGAGTTTGACACCCCTGCTCTAAAAACTACAAAATTATATTCCACCCATTGTTTTCAACACCATTTAAAAAAAGATAATTTTGCAATAACTGAAGACATAGTACCATGCCATGGTTTACAATGGCTCAAATTCTTCTTTCCTAGTATTGTGGTTCTCTCAATATTTGTTGTTTTCAATGTATTATCCAAATATTGTTTTCATTTGCTTTTCAAAGCAGAATCAAACCAGAAGAGTATTGCTTGAGTATGCTGAATTGGGTTTTAGGATAAGGACAAACTATGGTTGAAACTAGCAGAGACTCAACATAGTAACAATACATGAGCCTTGCCTTGATCACATCATAACAAACTATGGTTTGATATAACACTACTTCTATGATATAAGTAGGTAAACAATTTAGATCATAAAACAAGTTAATATACTTGTTTTATATATTCCTCTTAAGAGCTGTAATTATTTTAAGTTAGCTAATGTATGCTGCTTCTTTCATAATTTAAAAAATGGCATCTGTTGTCCATTATTTACTTTTCTTTTCATAATCACCCTGAAAATATTGATGCATCTTATATAATAATTGTAATGAGAAATAAAAAGAGACGAAAGACTCTTTTCTTGGAAATATTATTTTTGTATTATATATTGTTTTGCCTTTATTCTGAAAAATACTCACTGCATTCCAAAATGGAGAATAGAAGGATGAAAATGAATAATCTTTCCATCAGGCATTTTTGCAGAAAACCTGAAAAAGAATATAGCAATAACTGTAGAATCTTATTAGATAAGAGAATATATAAACACTCCTTCAATTAAATGTGTAGCATTCCATCTAGTGCTTTGTTTATTTGGTAATTCAATTTCTGATTGCTGAACTATATAAAATTCTGAACATTGGAATACTAAATTTTTCTCAAAGTCACCTAGTATTCCCAGGGTTCAAGCTTCTTTCTTCTTCCATTATAATATGTTAATTTCACTTTTCAGGGTTTCTATCTTATTGTATCAAAGTTCCTCTTACTTTGTATCAAGTTCCAATTTTTAGAGAACCAAACACTTTTTACAGAATCACTGAAATTTTTCCTTTACCATTAGGTGGCGCTGTCTGTTATGTCCAAGTTCCACCTTTTCTTTTCACTTTCCTTTCCCTTTTAAGGCTTTTAAGTTTCAATAATCCAATAAGTCCAATTGTTAAGTATTATTTCTTTTTGGCACATTCAAGTTCAGCTTTTAATTATGCCTGTTTAGTGCCAATATCATATAATTTAATATAATCCAATTTAAGAAGATATTTTCTTCTAGCTTCCTCTTTCAAATTAACTCTTTTCAAAACCACTTTCACTTATTCTAGACATAATCTCAATCTCTTTACAACCAGAAGAATACAACCTTTTTCTGGATGTCCATTTTTTAAAAAAAAATTGTGAATATTTCAATAATTCTTTGTTGGCCTGAACAAGTATTCAACAATCTGTCCCTAACAAGGACAACGTAGGATATGCTGCATGATCTGCCTGTGCTCCAATGGGGGGATCTCTGAACTATACTGACTCTCAGCCTCCCAACTCGGTACAAAGCAAAAAGACATTCCAAGTTCATCACCAAGATAGTAGAGGTTTAAGAGAGTAAGCAGGGCTCTGCACACCCTTTCTCGTCAGTTTCTAGTGTAGCTCACCCAATACAGCAGTGTCAGCAATGTATTCTGATATTTACTTATCTACATCTCTCAAAAAGTGACTCTTTTGAAAGTTTATATGCATGACTTGTTAATTATGCATATATGTGATCTTATTTTTATCTTCACATGAGAAAACTTGCCCAACTCTCAGAAGCTTCTATTTCAGATAAAGAATAATTTTTAATTGTACATAGCTTATCCAAAAATTTACACTGAAGTCAGGACCTAGTTTTAATCACAATGCTGAAGGCAGCACATGTTACCAAGTTTCTTAGTTTTCTCCCGTGTATTCATTTACATAATATCTATTCCCCACATCTTTCTACACACCTTTGAATCAGTTTTTGTCCATGAATCAGCTTCTAAGAACAGATGCCTACAGCTATATTAATTTCAGTATATGCAATCCTCAGAATTACACCTTTATTACAATTTTTAATCGCATACACACACAGTAGTAGTAGACAGCATGTTTCAAAGTCAGATAAAAATTCAGCTTAAGATAACTGCTCTTATATTTGTAATCTGTTTGGTTCCTGTCGTTGCCATATAACCTTGCCCATATTAACGGAATTGGTCTAAAATCTTAATTCTTCTGATCTTGTATTTCATAATACTTAGACTGACAGATCCAATTGTTACACATATATCTGCTTTTGCAGTGACCTGTATGACTAGATAAGAGTATGAGCAGTGAAAAGCCTAAACTGAATGCTTTCCTTGCGAAACAGGCAACCATTTCATTTGCTATTTTCAACACTGCTTGTAATCACCCCCAAGGCCTGCTATGCTGCCTCACCATGGCAGGATGAGCGGTGTTGCTGAGTAGAGTGAATAAAAAAAAAAACATTGGGAGTGTACGCATTTCCAACAAGATTATCCCAAGCTCATCCAGCTGCCCAGCTATAGAAAACTATAGAGATGACCTTGAAGCAACAAGGTGATATAGCAAAACATGAATTGACCCTGGAAAGGAAAGAAAGTGATAGTCAGAAATCTGAAGAAATGATGCCTTGATTCTGGGTCAAGGAAGGTGAAATGCTGCAGGCTTTCAAGATTCTGTTACCATAACAGAGTTCCAATATTTCTTGTCCATTTCCTGATCTGGCCTACTTGGAAGGCTGACACCAGCTAAAAGAAGCAGTTATCTATGTTACATTGCAGTGTTATATGATGGCGTCGGAGATATAGTGGAAAAGATCACTTTACTGACAATGGCAAAGGCATAATCTTATATTTGTCAGGAAAAACACAATGGTAAAACTACATGGATAGACAAGATAAAGCTGAAGACAATATAATGCTGGACAATGAGCCTTTCGGATCAAATAGCACTAGATATGCTACTAACAAAGAGCTGAGAACTTTGCAGAATTGTTTATGGTGTGACTTTCCAGATAGCAAGTTAAAGAGTATAAAATCTGAAGTTGTAAAAATAGAAGTACTGTAGGATCATGGAATGAGAGCAGCATAAAGACCGGAAAGGTCAACACAACAAAAGACAAAATGAATTTACTACACTCTGACATCTTTGGCATCAGAGAATTGGAATGGACTGGAATGGGACACTTTAAATTAAAAGATCATACTGCTTACTACTCAAGAGATAATAAGCAAAGAAGTAATTGCACTGTTTTCAAAGTTATAAAAGATAAAGCAAAGTTAATATTTGGATACACTGTAATTAATGACAGAATGAAATCAGTTAGGTTTTGTAGACAATCAGTGGATGTGACAGGTTGGGCATATTTATGGTCTAACCACTATTGCAGAAGAGGCTGACAAGATTTATGGTCAAGTTGAATCTGAAATTTACAGAACATGCAAGTAAGATGTGCTGCTTGTGCTTAGGGACGTGAATGCCAATGATGAAAACAGCAAGGCAAGAATGTTATTGGACTGTACAGCAAACAAATGAAACAGGAAAACAACTTATCAGTTTTTACCAATTCAATGATGTCTCTGTTGCTAAGAGTCTTCAAATAACAAAATTGACACCTACACACATAGATATAGAATAACAGAGTTGGAAGGGACCTTGGAGATCTTCTAATCCAACCCCCGGCTTAGGCAGGAAACCCTACACCACTTCAGACAAATGGTTATCTAATATCTTCTTAAAAACTTCCAGTGTTGGAGCATTTACAACCTCTGGAGGCAATTAATCCACAGATTAATTGTTCTGTCAGAAAATTTCTTCTTAGTTCTAGGTTGCTTCTCTCCTTGATTAGTTTCCACCCATTGCTTCTTGTTCTGCCCTCAGGTGCTTTGGAGAATAGCTTGACTCCCTCTTCTTTGTGTCACCCCCTGATTTATGTGATATGATCACATAAACAAAGAAATCAGATAGACTATATTACTACTAAAAGGAGATAGAACAATCTGGCTATAACAGCAGAGATGTGGCCAGAGGCTAACAGAAATAGACCATGAACTCCCCATATGCAAGTTCTTCATTAAGATAAAGTAGAACAAAGCCAACCAACTTCCACAATGTGATCTTGGACTTGTATGGGTTTTATACTTTAGATTTTTTTAATGTTGTAAATGCCTAGAGTCACCAAGTCCATTATAAATTATAAATAAAAATATTTTCAAGAAACACATCAGGAATTAGAGAATCAGTGTGGTGTAGCGCTTAAGGCATCAAAGGAGACCATAAACTCTAGTCTCACCTTAGGAACAGAGCCAGTTGGGTGACTTGGGCAAGTCACTCTTAGTCCTAGGGAAAGAGAAATGGCAAACCACTTGCAAAAAGCCTTGCCATGGAAAAACTGCAAGTCTAGTTTAAGATATTGCCACAAGTCAAAACATGACTTAAAGTCACAAAAAAATGAATTAGATAGCCAAACATGCTCCAACAGAGGGAACTGCAGACCCAGTGATATTCATAGCTAACTCTATCTTCACATGATATCTATCATGCCCCTGGTGGAGACTGACTCTGAGGAAGAGGAGGAACAGCCAACAGGGAGTGGAAGTGTGGCTCCAGAGCTGGTGGAGGAGGCTGGGGAAGGGCAGAGGCCATCTGAGCAGTCAGAGGAGGACCCAGGCCCATCCCCTATCCATCCTAGGGCACGCAGGGAGGAGAGGATAAGGGTAAAACATGGTCTACTCAGGAGGAGAGGGCCATGATTCTCTTAATGGGTTGCAGGTGTGAGATTTGCATAAAAGTTTGGACCTGCGTGCTAACAGATGCTGGAGACAAATTAGTGTTTTATTCCAACGGACTGTACCTGGTTATCTATCCTGGTCTGTCACATAACTTTATTCAGTGCGGTTTGTTTTTGGTTTATGCTTCGTTATTGGCTCTTTGAATTTGAACTGTGTTTCTTTCATTTGGAATGTTATTTTGAAAATAGTTTACTCCCCCACTGTGAACAATTAAACAGTGAAGCCAAGCTGAAGGCATTAAAGGACTTTTAGTTACGTTTTGGGTTTTGCTATGTTTCTGATATACTCTGGGTCATCACAATATCCAAACCAAAGTGGGTTATTTTCATTTAGAGGTATGAAGTTGAAATGAAATCATAAAATTATTATTCAGCCACAATTGGAGCTGTCCCTAAGTCATCAGCTGTCTGGGTCATAAGAACAGCCAGTCGACCCAAGGGGCAAGCCAACACTAGTGTGAGATTATTAGTATCCCAGAATTATGGACAAAGTAAACATTATATAAACAAGACAAATCTAAATATAAAAACCATTAAAATATATTACAATATACTTTACACACACATATATGAACAAGCTAACTGCGGATAGAATTTTAACAGGCTTTTAAAAATAAAATTTCAAGAATACCTTTTATTATCATGTGCATGTTGTAAGAGATTATTAGCATGCTCCATTCTCTGACTTGATATTTTATATACTGAACTTCGTATCTATATGTGGAGCACTTAGGTCAAAAGTCCATGCAATCTGCATTGACATCTTTTATCCCAAAGGAGATTGTATATGCAAATCCAGCTTAACCTTTGTTTGGTAACACAAAGGCTTATGTTTTAATACACAGATGTAGCTGCATGGAATGACCAGGGATAATCTAGATCCAAATAGCCATGGAATCTATTTCAGATAAATACTCTCCAAATAAAAGGGTTACTTTTAAAGAAAAAAAAGAGTTTGGTCCTATTCTATGTATACTGAGGGTGTCTCTGTTATAAAGAAGGGATATGCAATTAAAGAAAGCAAGAAGCAAATGCAATTTGAAGCAATAGGAAGTAAACTGTCATTACACCGGCCACATTTTTATACATTATATATACATTATACATTATATATTAATACAATCCAATTCCTAGTCTTAAATAAACAATGTAATCTAGATTTTGCAATTATATAAAGGTTCTGTCAATGTAGATAACCTGAATAGTCCAAGTCTAATCACAGAGCTGAATGAATATATACTGAATATTTTCAAAATAATATTATGTTGCAACTATGGTCTGCTACATAAAATTAGTTTAAGTAAACTGCAGGTTGAAAAGCAATATGGTACTCTCTAATATGTTTTAAAATAGGGGCAAAAGTTTCATAAAAGAAAATGTGTTTTGGACTATATTTGCCATTTGGAGAAATCCACGTAAGTATGCGCTCTCTAACTTTATGAAAAGCATGTACAAACTTAAGAGTCCCACTAGAATTGAATACAGCTAATGCGCAATCATCATGCATCTAGCCAAACTTCAGAATTTTATCTTTCATTCAGAAAAAAATAAAATTATAAAATCATTAAGCAGTATTTTCCACTATTCTTCTAGGTAAAAGCAGCACAACACTTTTTTGTATAGCGTAATGGTTTGGTCTAACAAACCATCAGCCTTGTAAGCAGAATAAGCGTGTATAAGCAAGTGAGTAACTTAGCATTCTTGTGATATTTGTTATATTATGTCATATATTTGGCTGATGGGCACATATGTATGTTGTGACTGGAAGGATCGATCCAGCTGGGAGTTTTGACTCTGATGACTCTGAAGATGGAAGGCTGGAGCCTGCTGTGAATGTGGAGTCTGAATTATTAGAGGACACAGATATGAGGCAGGGGGATGAGAGTTTGTCACAGAGACAGTCCTCTCCAGAACCTTCGACCTCATTCATGCCAGCAACTGATCCACAAAATGAGTCAGAGGCTTCAAGTAGGGAAGCTGACAGATCGTGGCTTGACGCCAGAACTAGGAGGAGACTGAAACGTCAAGCTGAGGGGAGGCATCAAGCCAGACATTGATTAGGGAGATTGACACACCAATCCAAGTGATTTAAGGAGGCGTGATGATTCTCAAACTTTGCTTGGAAGCAAAGTGTTTGATGTGTCGAAAGAATATGTGGAGCGGCCTTTGTAATTTATGGACATTCTGAATTACCAGACAGATTCCAGGAAGTCTGCCAAGGACTGGAATAAGTACTATTAACCCTTTTTTAATCTGCTTCTGTTTTGTTTGGATGTTTGGCACTGTGGAACTCTGTATTCTCACTTGTGAATATAGGTGAGACATAACATATGTATATACATACATAAGAGTTTAACAATCCTCTAATCCAGGGATGTCAAACTTGATTTTACTGAGTGCTGCATCAGGGTTGTGTTTGATCTCTGGGGCTGGGGTGAGCGTGGCCAGCTTGACGTCACTTGTGTTGGGGACATCTGTGGTGGCCTGAGTGCTCTGTCTGTGAAAATGGGCTCCCGAACTCCATTTTTGGCCACAACAGCCTCCTACCACCCTCTGCCAGTGAAAACAGAGTTTGGGGGACTGCGTACAGTCCTCCTGAGCTCCATTTTCACTGGCAGAGGTACCGTGGCCCAGTCCTTCACTGTTTCCAGGGCAGACCCATGGCCCAGATCTAAGCACCCCATGGGCCAGATCCAGTCCGCAGCCTTGAGTTTGACACCCCTGCTCAAATCCATCTAATATAAAACCAGTACTTCTTTGCAAATATGTTGTTTTATAAGTTTAAAATCAACTACATCTTAAACAGAATTTAGATAGATCAAAACTCAACTTAATATGAAAGAAATGGATTACAAAGAGTAATCCTTCTGGTCAGAAACTCTTAGACTGCAGGAAAAAGGGTGAGGGGAAAACTCTATAAATGGAAACACTGCAACAGAAATCAAACTGGCATCGAAGAACAGTAGTTAATGGCAACAAAACATGTATGTCATGGGTCAAAGAGTTGGTCAAACACAAGTCTTTCAAATCCATTCTATTGCTACTTGTCTTGAACAGAATTTGAAAAATAGCAAACAGTACAGTACTGTAAAGCATTTCAACACAGCATTATTCAAGATGGCACATACTTTAAAAGTGACACTTGATGTTAATTTTTTCTTGTCTTAGGAGACTAAGCAAGATCTAAAATCCAACATGAAGTTCTAACCAAACTGAAAAATTAGCAGTCCACAAATGCAATAGAAGCCGACACGGAAGATTTTATTCAACTGATTTCTTATTTTTGTTTAATTTATTTAAATGTTATTCTGCCTATCACTTCCAATAGGTTCATTTTTATGAACCATCTTTATTACTTCTAAAATTAGAATATGAAATATAATTTTAATCACAAAACTACATGCTATATAAACTTAGCTTTTGTTTTACCAAACTTCAAATCATACATCTTCTGTAAGCGCACAGAGATCTAATCTTGATTTGCTCTTTGAACCAAACATCTCATATACTATGGTTCATGTTAAATACTGCTTTAAAAAATGCATATTTCAAACTATGGCTTGTTTTTTCAAAAAATACAAAGTATAATTAAAATTACTTCCTTAAATAAGGAAATAAGACAATGTAAAAATTCCTTTTTTAACTTTAGGCAGCCACCTGAACAATCAATGTTCCTGAAAATAAAAAATACAAAACAAGTAAAATAAAAAATAGTGGTTATATTCTAATAAACTTAAGGTAGATGACAAAAGGCAATACAACTGTTGTTCAGAAATTACAACAGATTTCAAACATATATAACTGAAGCAATATAGATACAATAAACATTAGTAACAATAAAAGATCTTAATTAGCACATATAAAATGAAGAAGAACCTCAGTACAGAATACAGAATGAGTTGGAAGGGACCTTGGAGGTTTTCTAGTCCAGGGGTGTCAAACTCAAGGTCCATGGGCCGGATCCAGCCTGCAGGGTGCAGAAATATGCATGATTCTATATATAGTTTGGTGCTTTCTAAATAAAAATAAAAACTAACTAGTGCTGTCTTGGAATATAAAAAATAGATACTGGGAACAGAGAGAAAGTAAAATTGACAAATTTATCCATTCCTAAAGATGGACAAATTATTTCAGGGTTTATTTAACAGAAGGATGGGAAAATATTTGGGGAAGGGTCTTTTACATCAAATTATTTACTTAGCAAATAAGGTTATGTCAGGATTCTTATAATTCTGCCCTCTCCAAATTGTTTTTGAATTATCAATGGAAAAAATAGAGCTGAGGGATAAAGAAAGACAAAGTTTGAGATTAAATATGAGGGAAGCCAACATTACAGATAAAATGAAAAGGACATTTGGAAATTGTCTTGTCAGCGTATAGTAATCAAACTTTCCATTTGTTCTTCTAAATATCTACTTATATTGGAATGAAATCAACAGCAAGTGAGAAGTATTTCGAAGGAATATCTTAAACTGAGAAACATCTTCATATAAGTAAAGAGGTATAATGCAGAGACTGCATGGGGCAACAGATCTAGAGATAGAGAAAACTAAAAATAATATTGAATAGCAAAACACCAAATATGGTGCAGCCTTCCACCAGCTAACCAAATGACAGCACAACTTTCCCAAAAGAGCTCTGGAAGTCTAATTTTGCTCTTAAAACATCCTCTTAAAATACCGAGTGTTCTGGCAGAGCAAGATACATTTTTCCCGTCTTTTTTTGTTGTTGTTGTTGTTGGTCCCAAGTTATTTGGCTAGTGAATTTGTAAAAGTCTGCTTACATTTATGATAGATCACTGCTACATACACTCAACTGCTTTCAACTCCATCTCCCCCTGAAACAATACAGGGTAGTGAAACAGGACAGGGCAATCTTTTTAACCTAGCACCTATCAGATATTCTGCACTTCCATTGCAAAAATTTTCAAGCTACCAAAGCCCAAAGATTGGAGATGACTGGAGACATAGCGCAACAGATCAAATTAACTGAATATTTGTAATTATGCACTGTAGCAAACATTGGAAAACAAGCATGCATCTTTCTTTAGATTAACAGTTTTTAAAAGGGTGAAAATAGTACTATCTGAACATTTTTAACAGCAGTTTTTAAGAATCCTTCAGTTAAGGATACTTTTATTCAAATTTTGTCTCCACTTTTAAATTACTGAAACAATATAAACAGATTAGTGCATAAAACAGGGCTTTGTGGACAGCAATTCTGATGTTTAAAAGTTTACATCACTAATTAGGGCAGGTAGATGAAAGCATCTAGTCAACTATAGGTTATCTCCATAAACTAAGCAGAACCAGGCCTGTGAGTACCTGGCATGGAAGCTGCCAGAAAAACCTGGAATTCTAGACTATTTTTTTAATGTAGAAGTTTTCATTTTATTTCTCCATGGGCTTAATGACCATAACTAACCAAATAAAGCCTCGTATTTTAACCACTGAGACCAAACTGGTTCTAATTTTCAAATGCTTTTTTTTGGAGTATTTGTTTTTGTACAGATTTTGACAGTCTTTTTAAGTTCTTTATCATGCTTCCTTTTATATTCAGTATTTTATTAATCCATGGTTTAAAAAATATTGTTACTGAATAACCATACAATATTCATTTTTGCAAAGAAAGGGTTAAAACAGTGAAAATTTTAAAAAATAAATTTGAGAATGAACTATTTGCCAAAGTGCCATTTTAACATAGTAGAACATGAACATTATTTATTTAATATAGGAAAGAACAGCAATGGTTTTTTTCTTTGTATAATCTTAATTCAATGTAAATTTTAATTTAATATTTTCCTGGCCCATCCACTATGATTTGGACTGTGCACCCTACATGCACAGCAGCCAAGCAGTTAAGATGCTGGGCTTGTTGACCTGAAAGATGGCAATGCAAGATCTAAGTACCGTGTGATGGAGTGAGCTCCCATTACTTGCCCCACCTACTGCCAACCTAGCAGCTCGAAAGAATGTAAATGCAAATAGATAAACAGGTAGCAACTGTTGAAAAAGTAACAGTGTTCCATGCATCTTCAGATCACAGTCATGTTGGACATACGACCAGAGAAGCATCTTTGGACAACACTGGCTCTTTGATGAATCGACATCAGCACTGCCCCTAGAGTTGAACAGAACTGGCAAGGGAAACCTTTACTCTTTTTTTTAACCCTACACAGCTGCAAAAACGACTTACTACTGAATACTTTATCACTACTATCCAAATCAGACCAGTGACACCCCAACTCTGAAAGAATCAGATGTTAGTATTTGCATCACCAAGACTTCTTAATATTTTCTTTTTATGATTCACTACCCATCCAGTTTCAACGGATTCTTAATTTTACAGAAGTGCCCTATATTTGAATCTTCAACTTGAACTGAAACTAAAGTTCATAAAACTCCAAAAGTTGAAATTAGGTTTTAATTCACAATTGGAGAAAAGAGTAAAGGAAACTTAAGAGAGTCAGACGAGCTGAAAAGAGGAATGACAGGCTGATCAAACTAAATGAACACATCAATATTATGCACAGGAAAAATAGGTGTGTAGTTCTATTTTTTTAAAAGGCAAATTTCATTTCAAAGTTGGGAAAAAAACAAAATCATCTTAATACAGAGCTACAAACAGTCCATTCAAATGAAGATTGTTGTAAATGAACACAGGACTGAACTAATTAACAGAAACAATTTATATTTTACCTTTAACTTTTACTTCCATTGGCATCCCTAGAGATTGCTATTTTTTAATGATACTTAATTAGCTTAAATGGTTTCTATCCCAATCATTAGGTTCCAGGAAGCTCATATACTTAAAGAACGTTAATGCCATTTTTTTAAAAAAGGAAGTCATAAACCTGAGTAGAATTACATAGCAACATTTCTAAAATGTTCTGAAAACACAGCAATATAAAAACTTTTTTCATTTTCTTTTAAATGTTCAAAGGGAGTAAGGAATTCCATAATCCAGGACAGTCAGAGAAGGCAAGCTCCTGGCCTGTGCCCATCTCCACTTTTGACTGCTTTCATGACATAGAATGGGCCACCATGTTTAACATGAGATAAGATTCTCATGAAGTGGTTTCCTTTTTCCCTACATAACATTTTTCGTTGAAGCCAAAAAGTTCTATTTTGGTCTCATCCATCCAAAATGAACATTCTTCTAATAGCATTCTGACTTATCCACATGATCTTTTGCAAACTGTAAATGGTCAGCAGTACTTTTTTTTGATAGAAGTGGCTTTTTCCTTGCAATTCTGCCTTGCACACCACTGTTGTTCAGTGTTCTTCATGAATACTGACATTGGCCAATGTGAGAAAGGTCCTTAGTTTCTTAGACATTAACCCGGGGTTCTTTGAGATTTCCCAGGATATTACTTGCCTTGCTCTTGGCCCAATCTTAGTTTCATAAACTTTTAATAGTTCATGAACTTTTAAGTCTAAAATATAAATGCTTATTAACTTCAAATTGCACTGGAAACTCAAATAAGGAGAAATTTAGAACAGTTAGAACAATTAATCAGTGGAAATGACTTGTCTCCAGAAATTGTGGGTGCTTCAACAGGAAGTTTTTAAAAAGGAGGGTTTCCTGCCTAAGCAGGAGGTTAGACTAGAAGACCTTCAAGGTCATTTCCAACTCTGTTGTTCTATCTAGCTGCCTTAGGTTTGATTTGTTGGACATTTTCTGAATATTAATTTTAAGCAAAGAAATGCTTCTGAACCTGCTAATATTTTGTGACATTTTAGACATACTCTGATAATTATTTTTAATTTGACATATATAAAGCAGCCTTTTAAGACTTTTTGAAAATGGTCTAAAAAATTGCCACAGTAGGTAAGGCCATGACAAAACATTTATCCAAAATGTATTCAGTGACATAGCGCTCTAATACCTCCTCACAAGAATATTTGGTATTTCCTCAGTTCACGTTTTTTCTTGGCTTGTTTCCCGAAGGTGCTTAATTGGATCCATGAATATAAATACTGTGCTTTAATTTGCAGCATGCCCACATCCCAAGATAAATATTCATGAAATATTGGTTGCCACCCTCTGGTCTAAATCAAGTAGTAGAAGTTTGTTAATGCCAGAATGCTCTGCTGTTTTTCCTTTTTTTCCCCCAACCAACCTCCACAGTCTGCACCAGGCCCTTATAATGAGCAGAGCAATGGGGAAATGCAGTACAATCAAACATGGAGGAAAGATAAGGCTATTCTTCAAGGTAATCAACTTGTATCTATTCATTTAGTGACCAAAGGTACAAAGGCACTGAAAAAGGGGGTTTATGATCAGTACTTGCGCTTATGATTGTTACTGCATTCCCATGATCACATGATCAAAATTTTGACACTTGGCATATGTTTATGATGGTTGAAACAGTCTGTGGTCATGTGATCACCATTTTCAACCTTCCAAGATGACATCCGACAGGAAAAGCCAATGGGGAAAGCTGGATTTGCTTACTAACCATGCGATTCATTTAACAAAATAGCAAAAAACATTGTAAAATGGTTGTGACTCATTTAAACTACTGTGCTTAGCAACAGAAATTTGGGTGCCAATTGTGGTTGTAGTCAACTCATGCAATTTGGAATTATTTTTAGCAAATCCTTTTTGTAAAAGGATTTTTGTGAAAAAACTTCCCAAATTATTCATGCAGTTACACAAGAATAAAAGCATTTTAAGTTGAATTAAACTGTTATACTGTTCAGCATCTTCAAATAATGCCTCTTAATAATTTATCCACTTTTCTTCAGCAGCCCGTTCTTGTAGTTCATAAAAAAATATTTGAAATGCCATCATTACTGGATTGTTCCAGACTCATCCTGGAATTTGTAACTTTTTGACATTTCAATGTGCTTTGAAAATCTTTGAGAAAAAAGCAACAAATCCGCTTTCACTCTTTCTGCCTTCTTCCAGGAATTCACAGGATGCAGCAAGAGCTCTTCCACATTAGATTTATTTAGTTATTTATTTAACCTATACAAATTCAAAAGGAAAAAATGGAAATGTAAAAAGAAAAAAAATTCCTTTTACTTAATGCTTGGACCTTACAAATGGTAGGGCTGAAATTCAGTGGTAAAGTAGAAATTTCTGGTAACACCAGGAGCCACACATTTTTGGGGAGCGCCTATAAGGCATGTGGGCTTCCCACCCATTGTGTAAATGCTCTGAAAGTTTTTTCTTAACATGCCAGGAATGCAAACGAATGAAGGCATCTATACCAAATTTCATAAGAATGTTTCAAATATCACAGCTCTGTTGCCTGTTTTTAATCAATACAAGTTTAAAGAATGCCAAACTGTTTTTATTTTGGTTGTTTTTTGCAGGTTTTTCTTTTACTAAAATTTATCCCTCAAGAGAAAAGCTGCTAAATATGCCATATACTGTGTGGTAATATGAGCCTGAAAAAAGCACAAATCCCATCAACAACGTTTAGTTTAAAGTGATTTGAGTGGCTGTTGAGCAGGGCTGCGAGTGTGTGAGTGAGTGACCATAAGGGTTACTAATCAACAGCCACTCAAATCACTTTCAATCAAATACTGACATTCATTTACTCCAAAAGAATACACAAGAAATCTAAAGTTACAGCAAGTTTACTGATAACAATGTAAATTTGTTCTCTCCCTGCCCCTTCTTGTCTCTCTGTCTTGTCTCCACCTCTGTCTCTCTCTCTCTCACACACACACACCTTGATCCACACATAACCACATCCTTCTCAACTAAGCTGTCACTGTCAACCTGCCAGAAGGATGGAAGCTGCAAATCTTGATCCAAAGACAACGTAAACAGCATGCAGGCTTCAAAACCCTTTTTATCCCCCTTGCTTTGTTAATTTACAGTAATGCAGGGGTGTCCAACTTACATCATCACTGTGGCATCACATGACATATTACAACTTTTTCCCCCTTTGCTAAACCGGGCGTGGGCATGGCCAGCGCATGACGCATCTGGCCTGCAGGCTGCGAGTTCGACACCCTGCAGTAATGGCAGCTACTCTTGCCTTGTTCATTTAAAAATCTGGTGGCTGTTGATGGGATTTGCGGAAAGGTTTCCCAGGTGTTCAGGAAGTTCAGGTCCAACTTCTTTTCTCTGGTTCAGATGACATTTTTCCTTAACAACTTGGTTCCTTCTTATCTTTTTCCCCTAAGGAAATGTTGGAATTCTGGAAGTTGAAGTCCATATATCTTCAAGCCTCCAAGGTTGAGAAACACTGTTTTAGACAATTCTTGGTTTTTTTAAAATCCGCTCTACTTATACATCTGTTCAGTTTTAGTATGGCAGCTTTAGCCCAGTCTCACAAATGCCTTTATACATATTGCATGGTTCACATCTATAAAAAGTACATCGTTTGCACAAGAGTTGTTTGCAGAACAGCATCTTCTGTAAAACTAGAGCACTACCAACAGGACTTGAAACATCTTCCCATTTCCTGAAATGTGCAATATTATTGCAACAATTATTGTAGGCTTCAAAGTTGGTGAATTTGTTGCACATAAGTCCACAATAATGAAAGATATGAATGCCAGCAATGGCAATGCTCCCAAAAGTTATGCATTTCTATATCCCTCTATGATTTTAGTCAATGATTTCACATCTGAACTGAAAAAAACATATTGAATTTTACTCAAAATTGATTAAATAGAGAAAACTGGCCCTAAACTTTCCTGGCATATTAAACTGTACTTCTTAGCAACTATGATCCAACACAATGAGTGTTATATAGGGAAAGATACCCAGGCACTGTGTTTATTTCTAGATTATATACATTTTTTAATTTTAAAATTTTCATTTCACAAATTTGTAGTTGAACAAGTAGGCATAATAAAACAGAAAGACATGAAATGGCATTTCTAGGAAACACTATGAAACTAATAAAAAGATAAGGAAAAGTGATGGGAAATGTATTTGTATTACCCCCCCCGTTAAAGTATACCCCCTTTTTTTTTTCCCCTGGGAAAAAAAAATTTTGTTTCCCTTTTCAGTGTCCGGGTTTTGGTGTTTTTTTTTTTTTTTTTTTAAAAAAAAAAAGAAAGAATTTTAAAAAAAATTTTTTTGTATTTTAATTCTTCAATTTTATGGAAACAGTTTTAAAACATTAAAGAGGAATTACATTTTAGTGAAACGTGCATACATGAGTTACAAACATATTGTTTATTTTACATAAGGGCTTGGCGGAGGCAAGATACATATGACTTTGAGAGCAATCAGCACTAAGGTGGCTTTCTGACCCTCAATTAAATCCTATGGATTATTAGGAAGGAACACTTCCACAGAGTCTTCTTCATACATTCAACCACCCTCTTTCATACAGAACAAAACAATATGATATAATAATTTGGTGTATAAAAAATAAAATTTCTTCATTTTACAGTATTTGAAAAAGACTAGGCAAAGCTATCCCAAAGTATATAACAAAAATTCTACATCACCAATTATTTTTAAAATTAATCTCAAACTTTAAAAGAACCAATATACATACTATATTATATGCTGTTCCAAATTATGGCAATTTTACCAATACTTTAGAAATATTCATCTTTTCCAATTCATTGATAAATAAAATAGAGTATTAAAAGTTCAAAGTGGTTACTGGATTTAGCTTGATCAGGTTACACAAGTATACCGTAGTAGTTACAAAATCAAGTGTAATTAGACGCAACAAAGGAAGGATGCTAGCTAATGAAAGAAAACCCTGATTATATTTGACAGTATATTGGGAACAATTTAAATATTCATATTCATTAATCAGCAAACAGATACTTATATCTGTACTTGATTGGAAAATTAATAAAGCAACTTACAACTAAACAAGGTACAAGTATTTTTTTCTAATGTTAGTAAGGAAACGGAAATAACTACAAAAAAAAAACACAAGCATTCGGTTTTAAATGTTAAAGTTTCTGCATTATTAAAAATATTTACATGAATATTTTGGAAATAAATATCTATGTTTTATCTATAAAACCCTACCCCCAATGTTAAGAGGGGTAGTATTTTAACTGAGACTAATCAATAATGTTAATGTTATTTTTGTAACAGGAGGAATTGCATTGTTTATATTAATTTTTCTAGAATCATGTCTACCTAAGACTACATTTCTATATAAAATTCATCTAAGCTAAAACAGATCAGCATTGATCTGCATTTAGAAATACGGCTCCTTTGAAAATATTGTTTCTTTGAGAAAGTACATTTTCCAGAGAAATAAGAATTAAATAAGAATGTCAATTATTTTAAAGATAATTATGGAGGCTATTATTATAAGTCAAATTACACTAAAGTTGTGTTGCATATCTCTAATAAAAAAGCAATATACATTAAAGTATCAATTGTATTGATACTGTGAGGAATCGTACAGAATGAATTCAGTGGGAATCTGTCATAGCTGCAGAGCAGAGCTGGACATTTTCTTAACTGAAACCTATGGTAGTCACTACCAGAAAAAAAACTAATAACCGAAGATTAGCTGAACCAATTGGTCAGATTCTTATCGAAAGTTGACTTTACTTACCTCTGCTCTTGGGGATCTTCCTCCACGTCCTCCTCTGACTCAGCCTAGTAAGCAAAGAAAACATCAGAAAACTGTTCAGCGACAAACATGAATTTCCTACATATACTTTATTTCGGCAATGCTAGCTAGTATCTGCTCAGTGATGTTCCATGTTAACTAGGCTACCACACTAGAATATGTTTTAACTTTTCCATGCAAATTTTTGAAAAATGCTACTAGCAAAATTTAAACCTTTTTGAAGTAAATGCCTAAATCTTCAGACATGTAACACAAGACCACTGTAACAAAACAAATAACAACAATGAAAATACATAGTGACAGCACAATAGAAGATATTCTAGAAGTTTGGAAAAGATTACAAAATACAAAGACCTGCAAACAGAAATAGAATGACAGCGATAAAAGCAAGCTCAGGTAGTACCAATGGTAATACGTGGCTCAAGTGCAATCTCAGAACAATTGGAGCACCACTTGAACATCATCAGCATTGACAAATTTACCATCAGTCAATTGCAAAAGGCAGCTTTGCTCAGAACAGCTTCCATCCTACAAAATATCTATAACACCATCAAATATCCACATCTGTCCATCCCAAGTCCTTGGAAAAGACTCCGTAGGTAGATAAAAATGCCAAATCCAGTCTCCCCATCTGGATGTGTGATGAACCATAAAATAGAGAAAGTCATAGAAAATGAAGAAGCTAAATTTCTCTGGGAGTTTACAATTCAAACAGACAAGTGCCTGCCACATAACACCTCAGACTTAACAACTGTTCATATGAATGGCAATACAGTCTGGATACTGGACAAGGCAGTACTGGGAGACAGCAGAATAGAAGAGAAAGAACTGGAAAAGATAGCAAAATACAAAGACCTTCAAAGAGAAGTAGAACGACTGTGGCAAAAGCAAGCAAAGATAGCACCAGTAGTAACAAGCATATTGAGTGCAATCCCAAAACAATTAGAGCATCACTTGAACACCAGTAGCTTTGACAAATTCACCATCAGTCAATTGCAAAAGGCAGATTTACTCAGAACAGCTTACATGCTTCAACAATATGCCTAACACCATCAAACATCCACATCTGCCTATCCCAGGTCCTTGGAAAGGACTGGATCGGTAGACAAAAATGCCAAATCCAGTGTGAACATCTGGCTGATTGTGTGATGAACCATAATAAGCACTAGACAAAGAGATGGCCAACAGCCAGCCCATCAGCAATATTTAATAGCTGCATTAAGACTCATGGGAAAATCCAGAAATAATACAAGACAAATGGTATTTCTTTTCCATAAATTAGGCCCTGGGAAAGCAGTATCTCCAAATCCCATAGCAAGCAGCTCCGGTGTCCACGGCATTATTATCCTTGAGTAACACTCAAATAAACTTAAACATGTCATTTCCCTTCTGAGCAGTATCAATAGATAGACTTCGCTTAATACACACACTTCTAAAGGTTTTCCCATTTGCGATTATTTTTTTCTATCATCCTTGGCAGGGAAATAGTAAGACTGCATTTCTGACTACAGAATGTAGCTTCCTCTTCTTCCCACATTCGCATATGCCACATCATTAATATAGACAAAGAAAATGAAAATTCCAATTTCTTCCTATTTGCAAAATGCATCCAGTTCTTATATCATAGTACTAACTTAAGTGCATGGGAAACACATGAGAAAATAAATGTATTTTCTTTTTATAACCTACAGCCCTGTCCAAGATCTGGGGAGCAACATCCTAAAACATTCAAGAATATTGCTTGTTTATTTGTTATACTATTCATTGAATACTTCTACTGAAAACCTGAAGCAAAACACTTTTTAGCTCATAATCTGTGCTTCTTACATCCAATCCGTAAATATAATAAAGGATCTCTTCAAAATATATTAGCACTACAACTCTCAGAATTAACAGATTATAACTTCTTGTGAATGCAACTCCCAGAATTCTTAAGTGAGTACACTTGAAAGACAGCAGGTCCTGTATCTTCTAAAGCGAAACAGGATTTGTGCCATCAAGATTTTATCATTCCTTGTAACTAAACATAATATTCAAATTAGCAAGCATCCTTTGCATTGATTTCATTATGTTCCTGACCCATAATTAAGTATGACAAAGCCGTGATGGCATAGTAGTTAGAATGCAATCTTACAAGCTAACTCTAATCACATTGCCAGAAGTTTGATTCCTTCGATTCTGACCAGTTTAAGTTGTCTCAGCCTTCCATCCTTTCCAAGAACAGTAAAATGAGGACCCTGATTGTTGGGGGCAACTGGCTGATTCTGTAAACTGCTTAGAGATGGCCTGTAAAGCATTGTGAAGTGCTATATAAGTCTAAGTGCTATTGCTATTGTTATAATTGCATTAACTTGATCTTTAGGTTTTTTTTTTTCAAAATTAAGTTTTATTGCAATCAAATACTCTTTCGAATCAGTGCAGAAAGTCCACTTACAATTCATTTAATGACCAAAGTTACAACAGCACTTTGAAAAAAGTGACATAACTATTTTTTAACACTTATGATGGTTATGTATCAAAATTCAGATGCTTGCAACTGACTCATATTTATGACAATTACAGTATCCCAAGGTTATGTGATCTCTTTTTGAGGCCTTCTGACAACCAAAGCCAAAGAGGTAACCAGATTCACTGACCAACAACTGAACCAGTTGTTACTAACAATTGCAGTGATTCACTTAATTGTGCAAGAAAGATAATAAAATGGGGCAAAATTCACTTACCAGTAACTTTCTCATTTAGCAACAGAAATTTGGGGCTCAATTGTGGTCGTAAGTCGAGGACTAAGTACAAATACTTTAAATAAACTTATAGTTTAATTAAGACACCTATGAGAGTGTACACAAATGGGACATGATTTCTTTTTATAATACTGTTACACTCCTTGTTTTATTTAATCTATATGTACATGTGTCCCCCAAAATTAAGAAAATACCATTCCTTTGAAGACAGAGTAACAAATGCACTCACAAAATACTTTAAAATATTCACTGGAGAATCAGTCTTATTTTAGTTCTGTTCCAGCATAGGAACTAAGATAGCCATGGACAAATAAGAGATTAGACACAGTATCTTTACCAATTCATAATGGACATGTTATTTATAAACCGTAATGGGCACAAAATATGGTAACTTCTACAATTGCCCATAGCAACTGATTATAAGTCATTAGTTGAACAAGCATTAATGCAGTTGATTCCCAGAAATCAATATAGTGTAGCAAGAAATGACATTAGTATTATACGGGAAAATGCAATTAAGAATTTATAAATAAAGCAGTGTTTGAATTGCAGCACTTTTGCTTTATGGTTTCTATCTATTCCTGAAGAATATTAGAAAAAGCTTATTGAAAAATATTGTGAAACAACTATTCTTTTCATGAGTATTTCAAAGTTACTCAAAATTTGAACCTGAGATTCCAGCAATTTCTAAAATAAGAACATCCTTCTCATTCTTCATAACCAAGAATTTAAAATGAAACTCTAATTCACTTTCTACTTAATATTGGCATCTGACTTACATAGAGGCTAAACAAAATACTACAGGCCCAACAGAGAAAGTGAACAATATAAAATTGAATTTCCTCTTTAAAAGGTATTTAATAAGTATCCAAAACATTCCATCTCTTCTAAAATCTACTTCAAACTATCTCACAGAAGACAAAGGAAGAAATTATTAGTCTTTATTCTAAATTCACTTCTGCTTTTTAAAACTGGCTGTGGGTATCAGTGAAACCAATCTATTTTCATACTAGTGCAAAATTTATATACGAATAGGAAATCATACGTAAAGCTTTTTTCATGGGAAAAACATGAAGCATACTTTTACAGAAAAAAATAAAATATTTCCTGTTAAAATAACATGTTCCTCACCCATAGAAGAAGAAAGAAATGTTTCTATTACCTTATCTCAAGGCTTACAAGAAGTTAACTTTTTCATTTTTATATCCTTCAGGGGTTGTTAAGACAATAATTCCTGTAACTGCCCACTGTTTTAATGCCTAGGAATTATGATAGTAACACACTATAAATGTAAGATAGGAGAAATCAGGTAGATGCTCACGGACTATTTCCAACTGCACAAAACTGAGATTCAGCTTTTTTCAAAACTCATTTGCTTCATCAAGATAATCATTACTGCATGTTAAACTAAGACAGCAATGAGGGTTGCTTCACCTTACTATGCATGGCTGAAACAAAGGTCAACTTTGCATGCAACATGCACTATTGCTAATAAAGGAAAGGCAGAAAGAGCATTGTGAAACAAAAGGCCATTTGGTTTAGTAATACACAATTGACTGATGGCATAATAATTTGGAACAGTATTTATTTATATGCTCCATGAAAATATAATATACACCTGATTTAGATGATGTAAACTATGCTGAACATATTACACCAGTAATAATAAGCTTTCAGCTACTGTGCTGTCCCTTTTTGCACACAGATGTTGAATAATTTGGCATAATACACAATATTAAACTTATTTTAGCAAGTTGCTAAAAATCCAGAAAAACCAACAATCTTAATTTTACTTAAAGTTAACATCCTTCTTTGCTTTTCTGAACAGAACTCAGTAACTAATAATGCCATGAATTTAAAACATTAGTATAAATAAAATGTAGCAACACTTCGAAGTTAATCAAAGATGGGTGATTACAATAACTAAATATAAAAGCACACAATTTTTATATACCACCTTCAGTTCAGATAAAACAAATTAATATCCACTTCATCAATTAAAAACTAAACCAGAAAACCTACTAAGTTTTCAAGGACCTGGAAACTTGCAGTCGAGATAATTGCCAAGAGTTACTTACACCTTTCATAAGACTAAATGACATAAGCACACAAACACCAATTCACATAAATCACTCCTGCATAGTAAGAAATGGTCTCAGTAATAATGCTCACACATACTTTACTTCTACCATAGATATTTTAAGTCCAAAGAGAAGGGAGTTTATTTTATCTAGGGAGTTGATGGAACTGTCATGCTCTACAATTGATCTGTGTGGGGTTAAGAAGTTGAAATTAGTTCCCCAAATACAATCTTTCCATGCCAGACCTTCTTCTGCTGGTCTTTATTCTGGTAGCCGTGGAAGATACCGTATGGAGAAGTTCTTCCAATCCTGAGGCCTTAAGCTACATTGCCATATGAAGCCACCATCCACCATATGAACTCTTGCAGCAGTTGGGATATTACAAGTTATACCTTTCACATCTGGGCAGCACCAGGGAAGCTCTCTTAGTGCTTAGAAATAAATTCTTTTCAGATCATTGGGATTATGCCTAAATTAGAAGACATGATTACAGAAAATCATGCTGGTCATGAATATTGCATTGTTTATGAATGTGTGGAACTATAGACGGAATATGAAAAAAAAATGCAAACCTAGATAGCTGCTAAGTAAAATATATCTGTAACTATTAAAAAGGATTTAAGAATTTTTCTATTTAAGAATTTTTCTAAAAGTTTGAATTTTAAAATAATTAAGATTAATAAATTGAGTATCCTCACAATTTAAGTGGCTATATTACCTCCCTTTAACAGGGATGGGAGGGCAGGAGAATGGTATTACATTGTAACAAGAAAATAACATATCCTGATACAATGTTCCTCTTAAAGAAGTGGGCTTTAAACCCATGTTAAAAGTTCATGAGATCTGCTGACAGCAACCTTCCCATGAGATCTGCTGACAGCAACCTTCCCTTGTAGAAGCAGTCCTGCCATCATATGTCAATGGATTTGTCCTACAAAATTATCAGGTGCATTAAAATTCTAAATCTTGCAGGAGCTGGGAGTGCTTTTTGGTATATAACCTTCATTATTTTCCTTTGAAATTGCAGCAAAATAGAGCCTGCAGTGCTGCTGATATCCAGTTAAGACGAACATGGGTGAATTGATTTCCAGACACAGCCACCTCTAAATCTTAGGCCACCATGACTTGCAGAACAATGTGGAGGAAAACACTGGCAAGGTACAAAAATTATATGTTTTAGAGATACCTAATCCCCCTCTAAGGGGAAGAATGATCTTATTCTATAGTATAGGTGCTGCCACCCATATCTGTTCTGCTTTTTACCTCTTCCCAGATGTTCCCCTTACCTTAGCAGGCATCAGGAGTTCCCCTTCTTCTGCTTGCCACAGCTCCACCACATTGGGAATAGGATCAATCGCTAGATGGGGGGGGGAGGGGGGGAGAAGAGGTAGAAACCTCAATCAGTGCCAAAATCACTTCTAACCAGGTCAAAGGAGAATCGTGGGGACCTGGATCTTCATCTAGTTAGAGAAAGAAGGCGGGGTTCGTACGTTCTAGGACCGGGCCCTTTCAGAGCGGCCCAAACATGTGGTCAGGCTTTGTTTTGTTTCGGGCTCGAGGTTAAGAGGCGCTTCCATATTGAACGCTGCTGCAGGCACCACACGCGCGAAGAAAAGGGGAGCGTGAAGAGGCCGACTTGCCAAACGCGCGTGTTTGTGTTTGGCCTTTTCTTCTTTAAAACAAGCAAGGCAGGCGCGGGGGGTGGGGGGGGGGGGGACGGGGACCGGAGGGAGAAATATCTCCGCAGCCCGAATTCCGAACCACCCACCCTTCCTTCGGTGAGGCAGGCTGGGGAAGGCAGGAGGGAGAGCCTGGGCGAGGAGGGGTGGCGTCGTTTTCTCAGCCAGGCGGACCCCAGGAGCAACAGAAGCAGCAGCAGCGTGTTGCCCGAGCAGGGCGGGAAGAGAGAGGAGGGCGGCGGTGGCAAGTCGTGAAAGCAGCGTCCACACGTTCACAGGGTGCGAACGCGCCTTCGACGGTTTGGCTCCCCCACCCCTTTATTTACTGCTCTGCCACATGCTCGTGCAAAGGAGCTCCGAACGAGCGGTCGTTTTTTTCCTCTCCCCCCTCCCCCTTTTTTCTTTTTGAAGCTTTGAGCAACGAGGCAGGAAGGGGAACTGGCGCACGGCTCTTTTTTTTCCCCTTTTCTGGGCGCCCGGGAAGGCAGCAGCCAGAGTCGTTGCTGCACAAAGGGAGGCGTAAAAAGAGAGAGAGAGAGAGAAAGGGGCGAGGGTGGAAAACCTCAGTCCACTTTCGCCCTTGTCAGACCCGGACCTCTTCTGGTCGACCCCCTCCCCCCCACACACACACCAACTCTCCCCTCCCGCCGCCTTCACCTCCCGCTGCAGATCGGCGCTCGCCCCTCGAGCATTCCGCCAAGGCTCTTTACCTTGGCCCTGCGCTCCTCCCAGACGGCAGCCAGGCAAAAGGACCTGAAAGACGCCGAGCAGGAGATTCACGGCCGTGGCGACGCGGCAGTAGCTGCTCTGCGACGGGGAGCGCAGCCCCGCCATGCTGCTGAGGCGGCTACTTTCCTGTCTGCCCGAACTGGCTGGCAGAGCTACAGCTGTGGCGGCGGCGGCAGCAGCAGCAGCATTGGCCGCCTCCCCTTCCCCCGCTCCAGGCGCGTGTGCGGCAGAGATAGAGAAGGCTGCGCGGCACAGGGCGGTGGAGTAGAAGAATCAGCTTCAACCCCCCCTCGCTCGCTGGGGCTCCGCCCGGAGGCGGTGGCTCGGCTGCTTGTTACCGCCACCCAAAGCACATGGAAAGCAGGCCGAGAAGACACCGAAGGGAGAGGACGGGCTTCACCAGCGGGCAAGGCCCCGACTCTGGGGTTTGGCTCCTTTTATTCAGGCCGTCAGCGCAGTTTGCTCAAAGGTGGGACTGGTCCGCCAGTCGTTCTACGCTACAGAATAAACCGTTGGCCCTCAGTTCTGCATTAGGCACTGCGGGCCTTTCTTATTTCCCCCCCCCCTTCTTCCCCACACCTGTTCCAGCTCTTTGGCAGAAGCTTTCCCAACCAGTCCTGGGTGGGTGTTTTGCCTTGAGCAGAAACTCGCACTAGATGGATCTCCAAGGAGGCTTCTGACCCTTTTTAATCCTTCATCCATTTTGTCTATGATGTAGGATTGACAAAAATCCTGCTTGAGTTTTGAGAGGTGGGGGAGGCCGCTCACACAGTGGAGACCCCCTAAAACATGCTTTAGAAGAATTGAAGAATTAGAAGAATTGTTAAGAGTATAGTAATACCTGTCTTTCATGGCAGTAAAACCATCTGCTGACGAATGACCCAAAGGCTGATATCACTATTTTGAGTTTTTCTCTGCACTGTCCACTTTGAAAGGAAAAACGGGGGGATAACTGGTGTGGGATACAGTGGAAAGTAATGTGAGAAGTTCAAATGAACATTATTCCATCTTCTGGCTTCTCAGTCCTAAGACCACAGGATTGGTGGCACATTTAACTGTCTGAAATGTAAGGCTAAATTAGATCTGAACCTGCATCAATCAAATTCAAAGCTAGCATTCTAATCAGTATGGTTCCTGGCTTTCTGAGAAGTGCTCAGGAAGATGGAAGATGCAGAAATTTTAGAAAAGATTCATGCAACATTTAAGTCACAACCCGTGGTTCACTACATTGTTTTTTTAAATGATCTAGCAACAGTGAATCAAATGTACTTCCTTTCATATAAAGTACAATAACATACATGTATCTAAGAAGCCACTGCATATCGAAAGCTTGTATCTTTTAAAGGACTACATAACTTTTTGATCAGCATGTTAGCAAAAATAACAATGTAACCAGATGGTAACCAGCTCCAGATAATATATTAGTTCTCTTTATTTGCACTGGAAGAGCAAGTGCATGGGAGAGTTGTTTGAAATCTGTGCTCTGTATAAATACATTTTCCATAATTTATAAATCTAGTTTTGTGCCAGTATTGGCTATACTATAGTTTTATGTATGAAGAATAGGTTTCTCAGAGTTCAAAGACATAATATAGCATTGCACTTGTACACTGATGCCAGAATTAGAAGACTAGGAAATAAGGGCTTGTAGCTTAAACTTTAGTTGCTTAAGTATTATTCTTATAAGACTAACCAATCTGGCTATAAAAATCTTTATGATCGTTAAGTGGGAACAGGCACAAACACACATGTATACAAATATAAGAGTACAATACAAGTAATAGGTCCCCATTGGCTCAATGAGATTTGTTATTTAGTATGCTAGGAAAGGCAAGCTTTAGGCACAACAATCTAGTAGCAAGTTTGGCAGCTGTACATGATTGCCAGTTTCATGTGGGATCAGTAAGGACACTTTAGCTATATTATGGGGATGTTAAAGAAAAAAAATAAAAGAGTTGTTGGAAGAAATAGCTTTCTGGGTTCAGTTCCAAGTGGGGAAGAAAGACACTGGAAACATGGTGACTGCTTGGAAGGATGGTTTAATGGTGGACAGGATCACATGCCTGGGAGCTCCTGGGTGAAAAGGGAAGAGATGCCGAGAGTCCCTTAGTTTTATGCCCTCTGTTGGGATTTGAATTTGAGCTTGTATTCTGATTGGTTGTCAGACTCCCATGGGACCATCCAGGGGCAATTCTGTGGGCTGTCCCGAGTCCCAGGTTTGATTGAGCTTTGCTGGATGATAATATAATGAAAGGGATTTGGGCAATTCCTATGATAGCTCTAACTGAAGTAGATCTTTGTTATGTAAAATAGACTGGCCTAGGCCAGAGTAATAGCCCATTAGCAAAGAGGGGGAGGGCTGAGTTTCTGCCTCTTTGAGTTTCTACTTTTCTTTTTAGGGGAAATGTTCTGCCTTTTAAATATATCCTAAAATATTTCGTTTTCCTAGGAGAGGAGTGGGTTTTAACTTCCAACAGAGTAATAAAAAAATAAAATAATTCACAAAACCTTAAAGGGAGTCTCGATTGACCTATTGGTCTTTTTCTGCTGTCAGTTTTCTATGTTTTTATGTTTCTTTCCATCAAGCTGAACATACTATAGCTTATATATTTGTTTATACTGACCAGAAATGTGAGATACATGTTGTTGCACTGGCCAATGGAGATCCCATAGCTGAAAGTGGACTTGAACCAGACTGCCCACACTCCTAACCTATCATCAGCTGTCATGTATTATTACTCCAGGTAGTCCTCAATTTACAACCAGTCACTTAGTGATGGTTCAAAGTTATGAAAAAGGGCATTTATGGCCCAGATTTGAAGTTCCAACTATTGGGCTGCCTCTGTAACCACAAAACCAAACTTCAGACATTTGGCAACACAGTTGCATTCACGGCTGTTTTTAGCATCCCAGTTACATGACCACATTTTATTATGGCTTTGCTGACTATCAGCATTTCCAGTTTTTGGCAAACCACATCCATGGTAAATCATTGGTTTGTTTAACAGATATGGTGTTTAACAATTGCTGCAAAAGATCGTAACATCAGTCACGTGACTGATTCATCTTATGATCATAAAACAATCCATTTTATGGCAGGCTCCTTTACTGTCATATACTAAATACCTACCTGTTCTTCATAGCTTCGGATCTTTGCATGACATACAATACATGGTCTCTCATGTTTACTCCAATAATAAGCATGTTTATAAAAATGATTGTCCTTCCCAATGTGTGGTCTATTCTATATTTTCATTAACATTCATAATACCTTATAACATTAAAAAAATATTTCCATTAAAAAAACAAAAGATACGAATTCCAAACAGAAAAGCAGCAGTTACTACTACTGCAGAATAACTAAATTATGATCCACCAAAGTTTTTTTTAAAATCCCTCATTTTATTTAATATTTAGGCAAACTAAGGAAAATATCCAGCAAGCATATAGGCTGTTCCAATAGATGTCTTTTACCTGCTTCTGCATTGAAACTCGGTGACACAGTCATATGGGAATAATATTTTAATAATTCCGACTTACTAGGTAAGCATGACTCTACTTTTTCTAGAATACAATGCATATTGAGGGTATTGTAAAGTACCAAGTAAAATACTCTAAAATCCCATATTCTGTATGAATCACAATAATCAAAGTTGAAACAGTACTATCCAGAATACGTTAAATGGCAATTCTCCTCTATGTCTTTGATTCTCACTAACCTGAAACCGCATGAAATCACAACAGTATTTTATTAGGACTGTGCATGCTTTGAAAAATTTCCAGAGAAGTATTTCAGGCTTCATGCAAGCCCAACTCCTATCTTCTACTCATCATAATATATGCATCATTTTTCAGACTAATTTGAAAGGCTGAAAGAAACACCAGTGTTTTAATGTTTCATGTTATTGAAGCAGCATATTTTCAATGTGATATTTAAAATAGTGACTTTTATTTGGTCAGGCTTTCATAGCTGTTTTAATTAATAGTGGGAAGTACTGTGCTCTTACTTGTATTTTTGATTCATTTTTATAATATGCATTGCTCTGTAAATTACTTTCACTAAATTAAAAAATATACATCTCACCAAAAACTATGTTCCATCAGGTTTTTCAATTTCATATCAAAGAATACAGCATGTCTAGTAATACAAGTAAGCAAAAAGATAATATCCAATCTCTCTATTTTTGCAATAGCAAGTCATCTATTAGAATTCACATTTTTATTATGCCTGGTATGTTTAATAGATAACCCAAAGGTGTTGTTTTTTTTAAAGGCAACTGGACTTTGTTTTTTCCTTGAAGTCATTTCGTTTCTCATCCAAGAAGCTTCTTCTTTGGGAGAAAAAAAAAAAAAGGAACTCCAGTTGGCTTTTGAAAAAAAAAAAAAACCCCACCTTTGCGACAACCATGACCTGGATGTCTGAGAATCTCTATAGACATTTAAGAGATAAAATATTAATAATTTCATAAAATACTTTTACAATCAAGTCCAAGCTATTTAAATCAAGGAATGTTTCATAAGCCAATTTTCTAACAAATGAAAATGAAACATGCATGCTCAGACATATATTCACATACAAAACTACAAGGATAAGGTAAATATGAAGAATGAAGTCCTATGAAATCAGTGTTGAGCAGAACCCGTTCTGAACAGAAGAATATTTTACAGTCACTGCTGGAAATGGGAAATTGGAAGAAAATATTAATTCATGATGACATCAATAGGAATCCTTTAACTTGGTCCTTCTACTCCTTTAAAATATGCATGCATACAAGTATGCATGCATTTTGTGGGGGAGCATCATAGAGCTATTCTAGAAATATTGTAGCTCTTTTCTCATCTAGTCTTCTGGAGATGCTATGGGAAAACACATTGCTCATAGGCTGCTGAGTTGGGATATCAGATTTTTGCAATGTTATGTCTCTGTACAAGGAAGGATTTCCATTCGAACCAAAGTGAACTATAGTGTGGTTTGAAATATGCTGCTTTTTAAGGTGGGTCACTGCATAGCAGATCTGTTCATTTATCACTTGTTTAACTTATGTGTTACTTTAGGCAAGGAATACTGAATACAAATAACTTCATAATGGAAAGCATATAAAGTGTGCCAGAACCCTACATAATTTATTTTATTTATTTATCTATTTTTGTCAATTGCTTACAAGATAATATGTATAAATAAAAACATAGTTATGAATACATGGATACATATAAGAAAAAATAAAAGAAACAACAGGACAGGGATGGTAGGCATGTTGGTGCGCTTATGCATGCCCCCTACATACCTCTTAGGAAAGGGGTGAGGTCAATAGTAGACAGTCTAAGGTTAAAGTTTTTGGGGTTTGGGGAAGAAACCACAGAGTCAGGTAGAGTATTCCAGACATTGACCACTCTGCTGCTGAAGTCATATTTCCTGCAATCAAGTTTGGTGCGGTTAACCTTGAGTTTGTATCTATTGTGTGCTCTTGTGTTGTTATGGTTGAAGCTGAAGTATTCATTGACAGGTAGAACATTGCAATGTATGTTTTTATATACTATACTTAGATCGGACTGAAGGAGGTGTAGTTCTAGGCTTTCTAGGTCTAGAATTTCAGGTCTGGTAGCATAAGGTATTCTGCAACTAGTAGAGGAGTGGAGAACTCTTCTTGTGAAATATTTCTGTATTTTCTCAACTGTGTTAATATCAGATACGTAATGTGGGTTCCAGACTGATGATCAATAGTACTAAAAATAGAAAGATCATGTCAGAAAAAACAGTTTCTGATTTAGTTTTCTTCTGAGATTTCTTGTTAGATGATCAAGCATACATATACTGTACTCACACACACAATACAGACACACAAACACAGTTGATCTTGAAAATGAGGTACCCTTAATGGACCTTTTTCCAAAATCTTTGCCGTTTTTTAAGCTACCATAAAAATGGCTTTTAAATTTTTCACAATTTTTGGCAGCCACTGATTCAAAATATGATGAAAGATGGCTGGTAGCTATACTGTACAGTTGATATTTATATGAAACAGACATCCGAGTCTTAATTACTCCTAGTGAAAGGAGATTAGTAGCTGATCATCGATAGGTCTATGAATCATTTCACTAATGAAATAGTAAGATAATTTGTAACAAAGCATGAAGTACTGGACTAGAATACTATTATATAGTTAATACTAGTTTTATTGCATTATATAAATCTAGTCCATACTTCATACATGCCTCCAGTGTTAACTCAAGCTATGGAAATTACACCATCTATGTGCAAAGTGACTACCTTGTCTATTTCAAACCCTGAAAATATACAACATTGGGTGAGTCTGAAAAAGATGTAGGCGTGTCTTTCTGTTGAATGAACCTTCCACACTTCACATAATCTTTCTCTCAACTAAACACTGATTCATACTTTGTACACAATGGTTGCAATGAAACTGATGATATACATCTTAGCAATTGAGAAGTCCAAACTCGTGCTTTAAAAGAAGTCTGTTGCTTATACTTGAAATGTATAATTAAAACTTGTTCTTTAACCCTTTTGACTAAAATTCTGCTTGAAGTTTTTCCAGTAAGTGCACAATGGGTTCAGTATAAGGGAGAGAAAAAAAGAGGATCTTGGTAGCAGAAAATAAAAATGAAGTGGCACCATTGATGGCATCACATAAGCCCATTCTTACAGCCAAGGAAAGGTCAGTGTTTGTTGTGGAGACACCCTTACCAGTACCAACATTCATAGATAACTGGCTAACTGGCTGACTTTTTTAAACATTTTGTTTGTGAACAAACTAACACAAGGTTAATGAGAATAAAGCATTCTAAACCATTCAGATTCCTTTTTCTGACCAGAATAACCAATTTAGCTGACAGTGGGAATGCACTGAACAGTGTACCTTGAACAAATTTGAACATTTAAAAAAGTCACTAGTGAGACTCTAGTATGGAAGATAACAAATGTGAGTGGGAATAAGTTACCAGTAGGTGGATATACAGTTGGTCAAACAATTGTAGCTAATAAGTCTACAGTTCCACAATGACCTAGGAGAAAATGTTGAAGAGTGTAGGCTTCAATCTAAGCTATGGGCTGTTCAGCATAGAGAACTTATAAATGGCACAATAAGAAATTAGAAAATACGATTATTACAGTTTTTATTCATGTATCACATTTTGAAGGCTTCCCAATTCAATAGCAAGACCAAACAGAAAATAAAGATATTAATTCCAGTATATTTGCAGATCAGACAAAGATAGAGGCAACAGAAGTTTGAAGATTATCAATATTTAGCAAGATATTGACAAGTTGTAATATGAACATTAATCAAGATTAATTTAGGGCAGCGCGGGAATCAGTATACATAAAAGAATAGGGTACTACAATTTGAATTTAGTGAACAGTTATCATAGAGGTACAGAAAAAAACAGTCCTAGGCTGCATCAGCAGAAATATAGTGTCAAGACCAAGACTAACTCTTAATTCTTCTATATGCTGTGTTACTCAGATAATCCAGTTCTTACACCATTTTAGGAAAAATATTAATGAACAGAAAATATCCAGTGAAAAAAAGCCAAGATCAAAGGGGAAGAAACCTGACAAGGAATGTTTGGGAGATTGGATATGTTTTAAGACTATCAAGAAAATGCTACACAGAGACAGGATAATTGTCATCAGGTATGTAAAGGAGACAAGGAAAATTGTTCGAAGTTTTTACAGAAGGCAGGGCAAGAAATAATAAGATTGAATTATGAAGAATAGAGTTAACTTGCACATTGTGAATAGTAACAATTAATGAGAGAACAGGTGGGAGATTACTGGATTACTTCATTGGAATTAAACAGAAGCTGGAGAAGCTGTAATGGGAATTCCTGCACTGAGGAGCTGTTAGATTAAATAATCTATAAGCCTCCCCATTTCTTACATTCTATGAGTCACAAACTTCACAAAAATTCCTATTCATTTAGTGGCCAGCTGTAAAATAATACAGTTTTATTATGGTATACTTTTTGGACCTCACTGTTTCACTTGTTCACCCGTTGAGTAAAATCTGAGGACCAATATGTTGAATACCTCCAGTAAATATGGTCTGTATCCCTTAATTCACCATTATGTCAAATCTTCTTTTACTATTTATTTGTGCCAATCTTACCCTTTGCTTTATTCTATTTATTTAATTCTTTATTCAGCCACTCTTAACTTTTAAAAACCTTAAAATGGACATGGCACTTTTTCTTCAATAAGATATTTGATGTGTGCTACAGAAGATGTGCCTTTGTGTTAAGAATATACCTTGAAAACTGTCAGGAGATTAAATCCTTTGCAGATGTCATGTTTAATACAAACAAGAAGCCAATATTTGTTAATAATAGCATTTCATAATCCTTTAACTCTTTGTACTTGCATTATAACTCATGAAACATTTCACAAACACACACATACACACACACACAGAGAGAGAGTTATAAAAATATTATGACTAGTTTATTGAGGTGCCATGATATTGGTAACTTGTTTTGAAAAGGTTAGACAGTCTAATTTTAAGACTGACACAAATCTAAACATACTATGTCTAGCGATCAAAGGCCAATATTGCACATATTAAGTACGTTGTGCTAGATAAAAAAATTAAATCTAGATAAAGACCAAACTAGACTTATAATATGCCTGGGCCTGCTGCAAGCTAATCTTGAAGTCTAAGAAAAAAATTATATAGAGAACTGGACAAAATTAAAAATAGGCAAAAGTCCGCATATAGTGCATGTTTAAGAAAATGATATTCAAAGGTATATTAAGGTAAGGAAAACTGCAAAAATTATGTATTTGGAATAGGCACACCAAAGAAAATAAGTTTGGGTAATGCGATCAGAATCCATTCTAATTTATTGTAAATTAATATATGAAAAAGTTTGATTTTAAGATTATTCCCCCCTTCCCAAAGGAAAGATTCCAGAAAAATGGTTATAAGTTCATGCAAAAATTTGTGGTGCTCCTCAGCTCTCTTTCCTTATCAACTATTACTGAAAATAATATCAGATACTTTTGTCCCAACTAATATCTTCATATGACACAATATGTACCTATAAATACAATATCTACACTTCTAAGGGCCTCATTCCAAAATCAATCAAGGTCATGAGAATGAATATTTAACAAAACATTCCATGTGCGAAATTAATTGGTCCACATCTACATACAAACATAATCTCACATGTAAACCATTCTCCCTGTGCCTAAACAAGGAAAGTGTAGTCAAGACAAACAAGGAGACCAACTGAAAATCTGACCTCAGCAACCACCAAGCTGTGCATACGAATATTGACATTAATTCTGTTAAATTCATTTACACTTATTCTCTGGTTAAGTACATACAGGCTGTTATGCTATGGTTAGTCCTATTTACAGAAAGTCTTACTCTTTTGCAATTTCAACTTATGAACTTGATCAACTTTTTCTGATAAAATTGTCCTGCAATCTTCAACGCCTACACTGCAAAAACGTATGGAGTACTCTACTTGACCAAGGTAAAGCTACAGACGCAATTTACATAGACTTATGCAAAGCCTTTGATTCAGTGGTACATGACAAACTACTGTTAAAACTAAACTCCTACAGCATTTCCGGATCCCTTTATAAGTGGATTACTGCGTTCCTGTCAAACAGGCAAGAAATAGTAAAAATAGGGAGCGCTCTATCAAACCCTGCTCCAGTTAACAGCTGTGTCCCCCAAGGCAGCGTTCTAGGACCCACACTCTATATACTCTATATAAATGACCTTTGCGATCACCTTATAAGCAACTGCGTCCTCTTTGCGGATGACGTAAAACTATTCAACACCACCGACAATGCTACTATCCTTCAAAGCGACCTTGATTATGTATGGTCAAATATCTGGCAACTCCAAATCTCGACCAACAAATGCTCTGTCCTACACATTGGTAAAAAAATCAGTACACCAAATACAAACTAGGCAGATATGACCTCACTGATGATACTCACTGTCAAGGACCTTGGAGTTTTCATATCAAATGACCTAAGCGCCAGAGCTCACTGTAACAACATTGCCAAAAAGGCATTAAGAATTGTAAATCTAATCTTACGAAACTTCTCCTCCGGAAATATTGAAATTGCTAACTAGAGCATACAAAACTTTTGCCAGACCAATACTCGAATACAGCTCATCAGTCTGGAATCTGCACTGCATATTGGACATTAATACAATTGAACAAGTCCAGAAGTATTTAACGAGAAGTGTACTACACTCCTCTGCTCGCAACAGAATACCCTATATCACCAGGCTTGAGATTTTGGGTTTGGACAACCTTGAACTACACCACCCATGGTTAGATTTAAGTGTAGCACACAAAATTATCTGCTACAATGTCCTACCAGTGAATGACTACTTCAGCTTCAACCACAACAATACAAGAGCACACAACAGATACAAACTCAATGTTAACCGCTCCAAACTTAATTGCAGAAAGTACGACTTCAGCAACAGAGTGGTCAATGCCTGGAATGCATTACCTGACTCTGTTGTTACATCCTCTAACCCCCACTCCTTTAACCTCAAACTATCCACTATTGACCTCACCCTATTCCTAAGAGGTCTGTAAGGGGCGTGCATAAGTATACAATCGTGCCTACCGTCCCTGTCCTATTGTCCCCATTTATTAGTACCTATTTCCTGTATTCTTACTCATGTTTATACTTATACCTATTATCTTGTAAGTGATTGACAAATCAAATCAAATAAATAAAAATAAAAAGCTGTCTACAACTCCAACCTAGAAGATCCTAGAACAGCCCCCCCCCCCCATATTTCTTGGAGAGAGGATTTTTTTGTGGACCAGACAGGTCGTGATTTCACATGCTACCTGTACCCTGCGGATGGCGCTTGTTTACATGACCCAGTTGCTGGCATGCCGCAGATGACTGCTGGAACACAGACCATCCTAGAAGACAAAAAGGAATTGCATACATACGCTGATTGTTTTAAAATTGACTTATGAACAGCCTGTTGGAATACAACCTATTTTTAAGTAGAAAATTGTATTCCATGTAATCTGCAATGAAAATTAGTGAAGGGATCCTAAAGCTACTTAATTGTTTTGAACTTTCTGTTTAGAAAAGAAATGAGTTAACCGGTAAGAGCTAGTGCTAAGTGCTAAGCTACAAGAACAAAGAAATGCTTGCATGATCACCTTGTAATAAGTTCCAATGAGTTATGTGGCTCTTACTCCGTGCATCTGTAAGCATGCCTGGCAGGAAGAGGTCTTGTAGTTCTATTTTGTCAGCACACTATTGTCATTCACATCCTGTACAAAGTGGAGATTTTCTTCTTCCTAATTTGCGTGGGCAGTGGGCATGCATGCTGCTTGAAGGAATGGCAGTAAATTTACCTTTTTTTCTGCATTTGTTTCAACTATTTGATTTTAACAATTTATCTATTTATACTTTAGATTTCTAAGGCTGCCCAACTTTACAACAGGCAGTGTGCAAATTAAAACCAAATGTATTATTTCCCCTCAAAGTATATTATAATAGGGGAATAGAGAACCACCACCATCAAATACAACATAGTTTAATCCAAGTGGATTTATATCCCAAACCGTTCCAGAGTTTGGGGCAAAAAACCAGGTCTTCAAGGTTCGTTAAAAGGACTGCAGGATTGGGCTATTCAAGTCTTTGAAAGTGGATGCTATTCCAGAAGATTAATGCTTATCATTTTACTAAGGAGGAAACTATATTTAAATAAAAATCCTAAATACCTGATCTAGCTGTTAGAAAAAGAATCAGGACCATATCTTCCTTTTGCCATTACCAGAGAAGGAATGTGGGAACTAAAAGAGGTACTGAAAGTTATAGTACAGAAAAGAGGCACAGAAAGTTATAGCCTTGAGAATATTAATCTAACCAGTTAGAGGCATGCTAGATAGTTGGAAGGAATAAAATAAGAAGACTCCATACACTAACGTTAACTACAGCTATCCTCCCTAGATTGAGAAAACTACTGAGTAAAGTTTCCACAATTTTTCATACAATCAATCTTCAGAAGATAAGTAAATCTTAAAATATGTCCATGGAAATACTAAAAAAAAAAAAAAAAAAAGAATCATGTTATCTTACAAAGCTGGCAAGGGTGAAATTTGATGAAGAAATCTTTATGAAGAACGAGCTAACTAAAGCCACTTCAAGATTGAATTCATGAAGGGTTATGAGTCTTGGTAACGATGTCAATATACAAAAACAAAATACCTGCAAATTGGCCATGTGCATTTTTAGAAATACTGTATATTTCATGTAAAAAAAATAAAGGGTTGGGATTATTTCCCATAATAAGTAATGTACAACTCATATATTTTAATGCAGGGCTAAATTACAATTATGACAGACTTTATTATACAATTTATACAACTATTACACTTTATTTTGGATTGTCCTAAGGGATGAGCAGGGCAACAAGATAATGGATTAAATACACCTTATTTAGCTATTTCATATATGAAAACAGATTGGCTAAATGCATAGAGAAATATATATGGATATATTATGCTAAGTATTTTGTTCAAAAACTGGAAAGAGTTAGAGAAGTTGGATATAAGCAATACCAATTTTGATCAGCAGTCATATTTGTATACCGTAGAAAAGCTTGGGCTTCTCTGTGTTTGTGTCCTTATACTGAAACAAGCATTCTGAGATACAGAGAAGAAAAATAGATAGTATGAAAAAAAATTAACTAAAATACTTATATTCTGCCTTTTAACTTCAGCAGGAGGTCTGAACAGGTTTATCGAAGATGAATTGAAATAATATAAGCTAGAACAAAACAAAGCACAGAACTAATGAAGTTGACAAGGGGACCTAGAGTAGAGCTCCTGCATTTACTGTTGATGAAGAGGCTCAGTTAATCATATATTAAACATCTTTGAATCAACACTTTCCCTTCTTTGTTGTATATTTGTACCCTTGCATGAATAAGTGGATTTATATTTGAACCCTTTCATGAATGCTATGAGATCTATTGATTAAGAACTGAAACCTTCAAGCTTCTCATCAAATGTCAGTAAAAAGAAGCTCATTAATACCATTGTACATTCTTTTTTTCCACTAAATTATATGAATTGCTTTTCTTTAGATTTTTAAAATAGTTCAGTGTTTTTCACTTCAATTTAAGAAAATGGATAAAACAACCAGTCTATTTAATGATACAGCTGAAGTTGGGTTTTTTGAATTAAATATGTGGAAAAGATATTCAATATATTCCACTCAACTTCCAGAGAAAAATCCTTCGTATCATTAAAAACCTTTAATGCCTTTTAATTTTTCAAATAATTATATAACGATTAAAATAGCTTCCTGTCTCTTTCAATGTTTTGTAAAGGACTAGCTTGTTACTTTTATCATGCAACTAATACCAGATTTTAAAGTAGACTCTGTAAACAACTTTCTGTTTGAGACAATTATCAGGAAGATCAAAATGTAAGAAAGCAAAATTACTTTAGTGTTTTCAGATTTTATTAACATCAGTATAAGTAATGGTAGGAATGAAATACAATTTAAAGTAAAAGCATCCTGAACAATATTAAGTTATATGGCATCCTTTTTATTAAACACTTTCAATCAATATAGTCAAAATCTTCTGGTATACCAAATGTTTTGTCAATTTTGTTGTCTTCAAATCCAAACTTCCGTTTAGCCCAAGATTTTACAGCAAATATATTATCTGTAGATAAAGTACATGGAAAACAGTGGATATTAGGGCTTCAAGTGTTTATAATGATAATCATAATAAAAGACCCTTAATGTTTCAAGATAATTAACAGATCTACAAATTGTCATCCTGAGGCCCCTCCTCAGATCTAAACTACCTATTTGGTTGCAACATCCAACAGTGATTATTTTGTGATTTCCAATTCTCACGTAGAGATGAGGATAAGAACTACACTGAAATTTCCTGTATGAGACACTTCAGCAGTAAGTTTTCCAAAAGACAACTGATTGCGCCATAGACATAGGGTGAACAGTTCAGCACAAAATCTACTGTGCTTAGAACTTGACACTCTTTTTCATTCAGGAATTTTAAAAAAGAAACCAACCCTTCCCTCTCTACACTGAAACAGAAGACTGGTTACATGATCAAAATTCAGATGCTTAGCAACTGACTCATGTTTGGTTGCAGTGTTCCTGGGATCATATGATCACCTAACAAGCAAAGTCAACAGCAGAAGGAAGATTTATTTAACAACAACTGCAATGATTTACTTAACAACAAAGGTTGTAAAATGGGGCAAAACTCCCTTAGCAACAAAAAGTTGGGATTCATTTGCGGTTGTAAGTCAAAGACTACCTGGTAGATGGCAGTTCTATAATCAAGAAGAGTCTTTCCCAGCTGACCACTTCTAAACTTCTGTGAAAGAATCTCTAAAAACTATTTAAATGAACCAGAAATTTCATATAGATGTCAATTCTTTTTATTTAATTATTTGCAGTTTTATTGATTCATTTTAAATAACATATGCAAATTTATTTTGTGATAAAATTGATGTAGCTGAAACATGATTACGTACCAATTAGTTTGGACTTGATTACACATGAGTGTTCCTGGAAAACTGTCTCAATGTGGAATGTGATGTAATGTGATTAAATTGTAATTATAATGTAAAATCATAAACCATTCATATCATCATTCACAATAATCTGACAATGAGCAAGCCCATTTATTGTGTCAGCTGCTTTGTATAATTACCATAAATCATATACTGCTGTGTACTCTAATCCAAAATCCCAAGTAACTTCAAATTGATTTACACATTTTATTGCTTTTCATTCATTCATTCATTATTTGGTTAGTTTGCACCAACTATCATTATTTGCAGATTACTTGAAGATTGTCACACACAATCTGTGTATAAAATGCTTAGCACCTAAACAATAACAGAAGTGATACCTAGCAAAAACTGAGTCTATAACTAAGAACAATTAAAACATATTAATCAGAAATCACAAAAATTATATTACAAGCAATGGCATCTTCACCAGTAATTGTTATTTTATGGGTTTTCAGCAATCTCTTTTCTGGAAAATAAATCAGTTTTATGTAAAAAAAAAAAAAAGTAATTACAATCTAAAGCTAAAACTTGTATCTTTTCATGTATTTATTTTTGTTCACAGAAGAATGAATGCTGTAAAATAACGTAATGCAGACACACCAGTCCATCTGTTGGCTGCTTCCTTAGCTATTTTATTTGCTTGACCTAAAAAGAAGAACAAATAAAGAAATAAAATTCCTTAGAAGCAATTCATTAGTTCACTAACTTAACAGACTCAAAAGAATAAAACTATATTTTCAGACTTATTATGCATTTTAAATAACTTGAAAATGTTTTATTGTCCCTTTGAAGTTAATATTCAACCTGAAAGATGGCATATATCTGGCTATACTACAGGAAAATAAGAATCCTTTAGTGCTTCACTGAATTAGAAGAGGCTATGCTCTAAGAAGAAACAATGTATTGTACAAACATTTAAAAATTAGGATATCTGAATTCTGTGATTCATAATGAAGAATGTTATTTGAAATAATGCTTTTATTTGTATTTTTCACTAAAGATGAATACATTTATAAAAAAAAACCCATGGATGAATTACAGAATCATGACCCTTTAGTAAAAATCCCTTGCTCATTTGTTATAAATTATTTGGGTAACTTCGTAATGTGCCAGTTCATATATTCTTGTTATTCACTTTCCTCTGCTATGGGACAATTTATAAAATGGGAATTGGCAGCTAGTAAAGTTCATAAGTGTATAGTGAAAAACAGGGTCGTCTTAACAGCATTATTGGCCCCGGGCAAAGCAGTGTACTTGGGCCCCTATGACAACTAACGAATAAAAATGTGAATGGTCGATAAAATTAGACATATATTTATTTTATTGGCACTTCCAACAAAATCGATGTTATTTAATAAAATAACACCGATTAATTAAAAATGCAGTAAAATGTAATAAATATGTTGCTGTATTTATATGATACAAGGTGTATTAAAGGGTTAACATACACATATTAATATGGGGCCCCTATGCTTGTGGGGCCCAAGGGCAAGTGCCCATCCGGCCCATGCATTAAGACAGCCCTGGTGAAAAAGCTCCTGTATCCAAAGTTCTACACCAATGAGTTTGTTTGCTTATAGATACAGACAACACTGGTTAAGGTGAACATCCCTCCACCAAAAAAAAAATATATACATTGATTTTATGAGATTATTTAATCACATGCCAAAATAATACTAAAACATTTCTACAGTAGATTAGCATATGATCACTTAACAGTTAGAACAATTAATCAGTGGAACAACTAGCCTCCAGAAGTTGTGAATATTCCAACACTGGAAGCCTGGACAACCCTTTGTCTGAAATGGTGTAGGGTTTCCTGTCTGAGCAGGGGGTTGAACTAGAAGACCTCCAAGGTCCCTTCCAACTCTGTTATTCTATTGTTCAGAAGATTGTAGGGAAACGGCTATTGGGACATATGGAAACTGCTCTTATAGCAAATGAGGTTTTACAGCTCTCTCTTCATTTTCTGATTTCCAGGCTTTCCATAGTGAGATCCTGAAATTATTTATAGTTCTCACATCCACATATAGCCCTGGTTTGTCAGTATCTGTCTAGCATTTTTAGTGGCAGTGGTCAGTATATGTTTGTCTCTAGGAATGATAAAAATTAATGCAACTTTAAATGTTTCATTGCTATAAATTTACACTGCAGATAGTCTTCAACTTACACACAGAATGGAGCCCAGAATTAATGTTGCCGAGTGAGAAATTTAAGTGAGTTTTGCCACATTTTATGACTTTTCTTGCCACATTTGTTAAGTGAAGCAATGCAGTCGTTAAATTAGTAACACAGTTGTTAAGTGAATCTGGCTTCCCTGTTGACTTTGCTTGTCAAAAGGTCGCAAGAGAGGATCACATGACACCCAGGACAATACAATAGTCATAAATGTGAATCAGTTGTCAATGATGTCATGTAAATCATGTGACTGAGAGGATGCTGCAACACTCGTAAGTGTGAAAATTGTCATAAATCACTTTTTTTAGTGCCATTGTAACTTTAAATAGTCACTAAGTGAACTGTTGTAAGTCAAGGACTACCTGTATTAGCAAGATTTAATTTGCAAAATAAACTTATGTTAAATATGTGACAGGACAATACCCAACTCCAAGCCCTACCCTATAACATAACGAACTATTTTATTTAAAACTTGCAGATGAGATCAATTAGCTTCAGATTAAAAATCATAATAATAAATTTTAAAGAAATAAAACAAAGGAAAAATAGGGTAAAAAAGGATCCTGTGAATTACATTACAAAGACAAGTTCTCATCTAAAATGATATATATTCCCTAAAATGATAAAATGAATCATGAATAATATTATTTCACTGTAGTTAGTGAAATAAATAAATCTCATTTACTTTTAATAATCCTATTTTAATCAAAATATTAAACAAACTAATGATAAAACTTTGCAACTTTATAAATCTATTTATTGGCAATAAGCAAAAATATTTAAAATTTGAAACACCAATTATAATAGAGTGTTCTTGCATAGTTTTTGAAATTTGGGTCTTATTTTGTACATAGCCATTCTTATTCACTGAAATCAAAGAAAAGAAAAAAAAGACGACGTAAAAAACCTGCTTCAAAATGCCTGCAGCTTGCAAAAAACTGGAAGGCAATAAACTGTTTTTTCATTCTTTCCTCCCATGCAGACAGAGTGTGATAACAACCACAGCCCATTTTGTCTTTCCTCTCTAGCCTAGTGTTTGAGTCCCTTGTGCATTTTTGCAACATTTTCCTTCTTCGGGGTCCTTTTCTCTTGTTCTCTCTTGCAATTATATCTGTAAAAAGATGGGCTTATATTATAGTTCACAAGAGTTTGTAACCCACATGTTAAGAAATATTCTTATACAAACAGAATTTTTTTTAAAACCCTTTATTGTATTTTTTAAAGATTTCCCCCCTTACTCCTCTACCAAATATTAATAGACAATAAATAAAATTGCTACAAGTCAGCTATAGATTTCCCCTGCAAGTATTGTATAATATTTTTAGCCAGACCCCAAATCCACAATTCTAAGAAAAATGTAGGCAGCCTGAATAAATAGTGATACATCCAAATTAATGTTAACAATCTTGCCAATGTTAGCCCAAAATAGGACTACAGACCAATGTTCTATCTCGTGAGTTAATTTTAACCAGCCTGTATAAAACAATTCTGAAGCTTCCAAGGTGCATTAAATAAAACTTTGCTTTAAACCGCCACTCCATTGGTTTACAGAGACAGAACACTCAACTTGTTATTGCAGAAGTCACATAAATAACTTGCAACCATTTTGTCAACTTCTATGACAAACAGTTATTTGCTTAAGTATTATTAAGACGCCCTCCTTGCTTTCAGGACATGAAGACCTCTTAAAAATTTGTTCAGGACATGTCATCATGTGGAGTTTCTATCTCTGTTCCCGATTCTGTTCCAGTGGGGCAGGCTAAAGTCAAATCAAGTTGATCTGACAGGCAAATTGAGTTTTTCTGTCAGAAAATGCAATACAATCCCACGTACCAACATTCTGATCCAGATGCTGAGGGAGGTCAGTGACCGGGTTTCCAGATGCCCTGATGCAGGACCATTCAATCTCTAACCATGAGGCTCTGAGACTCTAATACCTCTTGTGCTTTTCTGCTAGAGAGGGCCCACCCAAGCAACCAAAGAAGGGTATTTTTAGGTTGGGTTTTTTTTTCTTTGCCTGGAACAGCTCTGTCCTTGCTCCAGATTAGAAAAAATAGTGGGAGCAGAAAAACTAGAAGCCTCTGTAGAATAGAAAAAAAACTTCTAAGGAGACACTCTTCCCTGCTTCTCTCCCCTGCACTTGCTCTTATCTCTGAATTTACAGGCAGCAGTCATCTACAAGTGCAGCCCTGATTCCATGTGAGGGTAGCAGCCTTGCTGGCCTCGTTTTGGTGGCACATCCAAAAGTATATTGTGTGGGGAAGCAGATTTATAAGGAGCAGGCCTTCCCCTATTTCAAAGGACACAGGTAGTCCTCCAGTTACAAAAGCAATTGGGACTGGAACTTCCCACAGGAAGTGATGTGGTTATCATGCGTGATGTCACATGACTGCATTGCTTAGTGAAGGTAATCTCGGTAATCCTGGTTGTCATGATTAAGCAAAGTTTGCAGGTTATTAAGTGAAGACCTCATGTGACCAGGACTTGTGGACCAGGACCTTGGAAAGACTGTTGTCTTACAACAAGCAGTCAATGGGGAAGCCAGCATGATGTCAAAGGCTCTGGGCAGCCTGCAAGCAAGCCAGCAGATGGGTTAATGCTAATGATTGCAGCCACAAAAGGAAAGTACTGTTATAGTGCTGTGCAAATATTGAACAGATGTGCATGTTCTACAGATTGCAGGTTCGGAGTGTGCTGTGTATGGGCAGATGCAACTAATTTCATACTCTGTAGCGGGCTCCTTAGAAAAAAAAGATGGCAGAGGTGACTTATGGGACCAACTTGCGACCTTCCCTTCTGGCTTCCCCATTGACATTGCTCAGGTGACCACACACTGCTGCAACCATGTGAGTGGGAAGTGGTGGCCAAGTGCCTGAATCACAAAAGAATGATGTGACAGTTGGAGCATCACCCATTTGGTGCCATTGCAACTTGGAACAGTCTCCGAAAGAGTAATTGTTAAATGAGGACTAAGAAAAATATGAAGTATCAACTGCATATAATACAGTTATGCCTATTTGGTTCCAGTCGTATATTTCTGGAAAAATAATAAAATAACTTTATATCTTAGATAAACTGTAAGACATTCAAAATTCTTCTAGTAGTTTTTCCACTGTCAACATAGGGAAAATACTTTGTGGGAAGGCAACTAACAAGACAAAATTTATGCATACTACTGTTGTATTTGAGAATATACTATTTTAGGTATTAATATTGGTTTTACTATAAGCAAAAGGGAAAGAGAAAGGACAGGAAAAGAGATTTAAATGCATTACTTAGAACCATCAACCTTTTTATGAAGTTGTTATTTTAGAAAGTGTGGAGGATTGTGAAATAACAAACTATTACTTTAATAAAAATAAATATAATTTGAATTTTCATTGAGAATATACTGGCAATGTAGTGAAATAAGGAAAAAGAAAAAAGAAAAAAAACTTTTGACCTTGAAAAACATCAAGTATGCATAGCTGAATTTACAAAACAAGAAGTAGCTTGGACCAGTATGAGTTGTCAGCTTGCAAATATGCACCAACCAGCAAGTTTGAGAGTTTCTTTTTCAGTTAACAATAGCCAAATACTTTGAAACACTTTCTACTTAGTTATCAAGTAACACAGTATACGATAAATCCTCCCCACCCATCCAAAAGGAAGCATCTGTAATGCTATTTTAACTTTGGTTTGGATTCATTTATTCCAGTACCTTCCAAAATTATAGTTGATAGACGCTCTGAGTTGCAGCTATGCACTTTTCTGAAAGAATAATTCTTTGTATTTAACTAATGAGACAACTATTATAAAAGCAATGACTGTTCTCTAGGTCATTAGAAGAGTAACCTACTGTGGGCAAAACCTATTCAAGGTCAGCCTTTTATGGTCAAATGCTAATAATAAAAAGTGATATTACAAGACAGTACAATATTTTTTTTTATTTTTAAGATAAAAATTTGCTTTTTATAGCAGAAATTGCCAAATCACCCTGGGGATTAGGGATTCCATAATGTAAGGGGCAGCCACAGAAAAGGCACATTTGAGAGCTACTACTAAGTGGCAAGATTTCAGGGATGGGATCTGGAGCTTGCTCACCCTATCTCAGGGCTGTCAAACTCATGTTGTCATGGTGGTGTCACATGACATATTGGGACTTTCCCCCCCTTCGCGAAACCGAGCGGGGGCGGGCCAGCACGTGATGCATCCAGCCTGCGGCCCGTGAGTTTGACAGCCCTGCCCTATCTGATCTCATGGGAAGGGCAGGCATTCTGCAAATAACCTGTTCCTGTACCATGCAGGGCTTTAAAAGTGATAACCAGTGCCTTGAATTGAAGCCAGAAGGAAATTTGGAGCCCATGAAACTTGCTCTACAGAGTATAATGTGGGCATACCTAAGAACACTTAATATTGTAAGTGCTGTTCCATTTGGACCACTTGTAGCTTCCAAGTGGTATTCAAAGGCATGCTCATGTAAAACACATTGCAATAATCAAAATGGGACCTGACTAAGGTGTGAGGGGCCATTAACAAAGGCTCCTGAACTAGGAAAGGGTACAACTACTGCACCAGACAAATCCGTGCAAACCCCCCCACAAACAACTGAATCCCAGAGGACCATCAGACTGCACACCAATTCAATCTGAGGATGTGCAACACCATAAAGATAGCAAGTCACCAGTTCCTGAGGGACCAAAACCCCAAAGGTACTGCATCTTGCCAGGATTGACTTGAAGTCAGCTCATCATCTCCCAGATCTGCACAGATGGGATATAATGGGATATAAGACAGATAGATAGTAGATGGGAGACACCTAAGCTCTGAGGGTCTCTCACTCTTTCACCAACATGGACTGGAACATGCCACTGACAAAAAAGGAGAACCACCATAAAACAATGATTCCAAATTCCAAACTCTTAAGCTAGCCCAAAAGGGTATCAGGGACAATGGTATAAAAAATGGCTGATAGAGCCAGGAGAACCTAGACCAGGGGTGTCAAACTGGCGGCCCACGGGCCAGATGCATCACACGCAGGCCACGCCCACCCCAGCTCCGCAAAGTGGAAAAACATCACGATACATCACATGATATCAACGTGACGCGGTGAGTTTGACACCTGTGACCTATACAATTGCTCCAAAGGTGATCAGCAAGTGCAACCAATCCCATCTCTGTACTATACACTGGCCTGAACCTAGATTGAAAAGGGACCAAATAATTGTCTTCATCCATGGTTCTCTGAAGCTGAAAATTACCCTCTCATCAATCTTTCCCGAATGATTGGAGGCTGTTAGGGATAACATTGTTTACCCCAACTGTTTTGGGTAAAGATAATAAAATGATGAATCATGGTTTGTCAGATAAAGTGTATGTGACTTTAAGCTAAAGGAATGTAATTAAGGGTGCAGCTGTAAAAGTACTATATAAGCAGCAAGGCACTCTCTGGCTCTTACTGGCTGGCTTATTGAAGACTGCGTTCTTGCTGGATCGGGAGGAGAAGAAGTGTTGGATTACTTTGAAGATATTTCTCAACGGAGAGAAGATAAGTTTTGGACAGATTTATTATATGTGTACTGACACTGGCTATTCGACACGGACTTTGCAATTAGAGTATCCTCGACAAGACTTGACTGAATTTGGTATATGACTAATGGACTGTTTATAATGACTATGCTATAATTCTTAAATGGAATAAATTATAATTTTGATAGCACAAGCGTATCTGTATTTTTACTGCGTGTTAACTAGAAAACTTATCTCACACATTTACCTGTCTTCCTATCTGACTTCGCTGCACGTTCTGTTTTAGTTTGTTTTCCTTAACACCCGTTGGGGAATCCAGGCTTAACAGAGGCTGGACAAAAGATATCTAGAAAAGGTGGGTCAAGGAAGACCTCTTGAGAAGGAGGCGCACCATCTCTTCCTTCAGGGTAGGAAGTATACCTCCTCCCACAAAAAGGAATTAACCACTTGGACCCAGCCACATGCCACCTCCAGGAAGCTTTAACAGGGACGGGCATAGATCTAGAACACAAGTAACCAAGCTCAAAGCTGCAATGGCTCTACTCATTTCTTCAGAATAAACTGGCTCAAGCTTCTCCTGGATAACAGGGTTCAGATGTGTCTTAGACATTTGCAAAAAAAACCTGCCTAGCTAAAGTCCAATTCCAAATGAAATTGAGACTTTATCTGACAGATGTTGAGAATTTTCTCACAATGAGAATAGATGAAATAGTTGGAAACAGTGTATCAGAGAAATATAGAGAAGATAACTGTAGAGTAGAAGGTAAAGAAACCTAGAAGAGATCATGCAAAACAAGGACATTTCAATCACAGCAAAGATCAGAATAATTAAAGCATAGTCTTTCTAACAGTAATTGATTATTGTGAAAATTAGAAAGACTGAAAAACTGGGAAGACTGGGAAAGACTGAAAAACATACACCTTGGATTATGGATGTGGAGGTCATTACAAGAGTACCAGGGTCTGCAAGAAGAAATAGCCAATCAGTTTTGGATCAAACAAAGGCTAATTGCTTCCTTGAGACAAGAATCAGCAAGAAGAAACTTAAATACTTTGATGTAAGTGCATGATGGATTAAAAAGAATTATTGTGTTTGGCAAGAAACGAGAAAAGGAAAGTCAATGGATACAGTGGATAGTAGTGATCCAATAAATCCTTGGAAAGTCCCTGAAAGAGCAATATACTTGTCAGAACAAGTTTTTGAACTTTTGCTTATAAGTCACCATAAGGTCACCATTTATCATAAACTGTATATATCAACTAGAAATCTTCTGTGCTTTATTTTCCACACCTTTACACTGTATCATTAAGCTAGATATGAAGTGCAATTTTAGTAATTAGCAATATTTTTATGAGATGAAACAAATAGCTAGCTCACAGATGATAAAAGGAAGAATTTGCTTTATGTTCTTTTTTGTAATATACGCACTAATACAAAATAATAAAGACAAGTTGCTTCCTATCCAGATATCTAAGGGGTGGGAGACTGGGAATTACTCTGTGTGGTTATGTAACTGTGTAGTTATATAAAAATACAGCAGTAGGTTTTTTAGATCATCTTCCACTGCTGAATACAAAGACAAACAAACTAGGTAAAAGACAAGTTATATATTTTGTTATTTAATCCTTGAAAATGGTTTTTGAATAGCAATGTTATTGGCATTACTAGATTTTACAACGCATGCTGATTAATACTCAAAGAACAAATATTTTAACAATGCAGTTCCATATAGGCCTAACTTTTAATATTTCTTGCTCTGAAGTGTAAAGGCAGATGTGACTTTGCTTATGCATTTTCTCAATTTAAGAGAAATCCATAATACACGTTGTGGCAAAAGATAATGCTTACCTACATACATGCAACTAATGATTTCATGGAAAACAGCAAACAGGATCATCCAAAATTTTATTTGCACAAAGGATATACTGTAACTCATCCAGTAAAAGTAAAAGGAACTAAAACTAAAGAGGCAGTTTTATATAAAAGGGAAGGAGAAGCTAATTTACTCACACCCTGAAAGCAGATTAGACAATATATTTTAAGTGATCACTTCTCAGTATTTATTATCCACAAATACTTGTATGAGTGTTTTACTGCCAATACCGTGTTTCTCATATAATAAGGCCGGGTCTTATTTTTTTTTGAGCCCCGAAAAAATGGCTAGGTTGTCTTTTTGGGGGTGACTTAATTCCCCCCTCTGCATCTTCAGGCGGGTGGGGCGGCGACGGCTTGGATGTTGACCTCGGCATTGGTGGGGCACTTTGTATCGGGTCAACGCAGGCAGCACCATATATATCCGGGTGTGCAACAAGAGTACTTCCTAACGGCAAGCCCCCCCACCATTCCCATTTCGCATGTTTTAATATAGGCCTTAATTTGGGGGGAGGGGCTTAATTTCATTTCATGCCTATAAAACATGCTGGGACTTCCTATTGGGGGAGGCCGTATTGTTGGAGAAACAGGGTAACATGCAGTTAACAACTAAAAGCATTTATTCCTGACATTTAAACTTAATTTCAAAACTTACATTACTAAAGCATGTTCCAAAGAGAGGCTCCCTGCAAACAGACAAAAACAGTGAGCACTTTCAGGGTTTAGAGCATGGGTATGAAACTCAAATTCATTGAGGGCCGCATCAGGATTGTGGTTGACCTCAGGGGGGAGTGGGCGTGGCCAGGATGGAGCCTGGCCTCTGTTTTCACTGGCAGAGGGCTGGAGGCCATGGGCTTCCTGCTCGTGGCCCTCCCAGGCTCCGTTTTCGTTGGCAGAGGCAACAACAAGCCAGTCCATCGTTGTTTCCAGGGCAGCCCCATGGGCCTGATCTTAACACCCCACTGGCCTTGAGTTTGACACTCCTGATTTAGAACTCTCGAAGTCGGCTTTGTTTAAGTCATGAGTCTGGAGACTTCAAATGTATATTGGGTTTGCTCACTTCCTTTCTTAATCGCTTTACAAAATTGCTTCTTAACTGCTTTTAGATATAAGAATATGGGACACAACAAGTTTCATCATACTACATGATTCTTCTTTAATCCTCAGCAAAAAAAAGTTTCATGTGTTAAGTTTTAAGAATTTTAAAAACCTGAAACGAACAGCAAAAAGTGATTAGAATGTTGATATGGAAAGTTATAAATGGACTAATAAGCCAACTGGATTTGCAATAACATCTTGAAATTATAAGAATCTTTCTTGTGGGTTGCTTAAAATCCTGTTTAAAAGATACAGTACAACACTTTGAATCTAAGTATAAAAAGTCTTTCAATGGAAAAATGTTACGGGTTAGAGAAAAACATGATATAAGAGGAGACTTTGAAGGCTGGACACTAGAGGCAATCAGAAAGAACTAAAAAAAGAAACCCACAAATACAGAAAGGAGAACTTATTTAACTTTGGAAGAATTCAAGGATATTTGGGAAAATATACTAGGAAATTTCTATTAAGGTGTCTACTATCATAAAAATAGGCTTAAAGGAGGAACTGGAAGAAGATACCACTGAGAATCAGGCTATTTTGGATTTGGATTTAAAAAGATGAAGATTCTTAATATGTTGTTCTTGGTAGCTGTTAATGGATTTTTATTGCCTGGGTCTGAATGATGAGGTTTTAAAGATTTGTTTATAGATAATACATACACGCAGAAGAGATTGTTTTGTATTTTTAAAGAAAAAGATAATACTATTAAAAATAAATATGAAACCGATATGATTATATATAACATGTATGTTGTTATTTCTGGTAACACAAAGGGACTTTTGCTGACTAGGACTGAATTATGTTTATAATTTGTTCATAGATAAGAGATGAGATATAACTTGGGAAAAAGTGTTCTTTTATATAAATGACAGGGATGGTGATAAGTTACTGAAATTGTACTTGTCTTAATGAAGAAGCAAGTAATTTCTTTATATTTTTTTCTTTTATGCACTTTTTATATTTTTTTCAGTTTGTATTCATTTTTTAACCTTTGTATTTTTAAACTGTCATAAAAATTATTATAAAAAAGTTGTCCCAGTCATGCACAAGAAAAATATATAAAACTTGTGAGTGGAGCTTTATAGAAATACAAACATTAAAAAAAAAAGTGGGGTATGGAACCCTCTTTATTTATTTATTTATTTATTTATTTGATTTGCCAATTGTTTACAAGATAATAAGTATAAGTGTATACATAGTTGTGAATACATGAAATGGGTACATATAAGAAAAATAAAAGAATAAGAGAAACAATAGGACAGGGACGGTAGGCACGATGGTGCGCTTTATGCACGCCCCTACAGACCTCTTAGGAAAGGGGTGAGGTCAATAGTAGACAGTCTAAGGTTAAAGTTTTTGGGGTTTGGGGAAGAGACTATAGAGTCGGGTAGAGTATTCCAGACATTGACCACTCTATTGCTGAAGTCGTATTTCCTGCAATCAAGTTTGGTGCGGTTTACTTTGAGTTTGTATCTATTGTGTGCTCTTGTGTTGTTATGGTTGAAGCTGAAGTATTCATTGACAGGTAGGACATTGCAATGTATGATTTTATATACCATGCTTAGGTCAGACCGAAGACGGCGTAATTCAAGGTTTTCTAGTTTTAGAATTTCAAATCTGGTGGCATAAGGTATTCTACAACGAGTAGAAGAGTGGAGAACTCTTCTTGTGAAATATTTCTGGACTTTCTCAATTGTGCTAATATCAGATACGTAATGAGGGTTCCAGACTGATGAACTGTATTCGAGTATTGGTCTAGCAATGTTTTGTATGCTCTGGTTAGTAGTGTGATATTACCAGAGAAAAACTACGTAGGATTAGGTTAACAACTCTTAATGCCTTTTTGGCTATGTAGTTGCAGTGGGCTCTAGCACTTAGATCATTAGAGGTGAGTATTCCAAGGTCCTTTACAGAGCTTGGGTCATCAACAAGATCTTGACTATTCAGCTTGTATTTTATTTTCTGATTTTTTTGCCAATATGTAAGACAGAGCATTTATTTGTTGAGATTTGAGTTGCCATTTGTTTGACCATTCAGATACATAGTCAAGGTCTTTTTGTAAGGTAGCAGTATTGTCTGTGGTATTGAACAGCTTTACATCATCAGCGAAGAGAACGCAATTGCTCTTAATATGATCACAGAGGTCGTTTATGTAGAGTATGAAGAGAGTTGGTCCTAGAACACTGCCCTGGGGGACACCACTATTGACAGGTACTGGATTTGATAGAACGCTCCCGATTTTGACCATTTGTTGTCTGTTTGACAGGAATGCTTCTATCCAGTTATTCAGTTGTCCAGAGATACCATAGGATTTTATTTTTAGGAGTAGTTTGTCGTGTACCACTGAATCAAAGGCTTTACAGAAGTCTATGTAGATTGCGTCAATTGCTTTGCCCTGGTCGAGTTGTGTCGTCCATATGTTTTTGCAGTGTAAGAGTTGCAGATTACAGGATAGTTTTTTTCTGAAACCAAATTGTTTATTGGAGAGTAGGTTGTTTGACTCTAAGTGGAGGATGATGGATTGGTTAATAATTGATTCCATGACTTTACAGGTGACGCAGCATAAGGAGATTGGCCTGTAATTTTCAACTAGGCTTGGGTCTCCCTTTTGAAGATGGGGATGACTGTGGCTTGTGACCATAGGTTAGGCAAGGAGCTGGTCCTGAAAGATTTTTCAAAGATTATGCTTAGAGGTTTGGCTATGGCAGTGGATAGCTTTCTTAGAAGTAGGCACATATTCCATCCGGTCCAATAGATAGAGATGGTTTTAGATTGCGTAGTGATTTTTCGACATTGTCTTCTGTGAAATCGATATGTATTAGATCATTGTTGTTATCTGTGGTACGGCTAGGAAATACTGGGCATGATCCATTGCTGTTTACAAATACTGAGCCGAAGAATGTGTTAAAGATGTTGGCTTTAATGGTGTCGTCGTTGCAGTCTTTACCATCAGGTCCTATCAAGGGAGGGATGGACCCAAACCAAAACAGTTAAAGCCACCCATGAAGGATTGGAAGATAAAAGAGAACATGAGAGGAAAGAGAACGTAGAAGATAATGATGCTGGGAATTTTAATATTCCAGGTAACTTTACTACTTCAAAATTGATTGCCTAATCCATAAGTTCAAAGCATCTAACCTGTTTTTCTTCAGATATGTTTTTTTCTCCTGCTTGAGAAAATGTTTTCTTGCACATTCTACCTAATCCAAGGCAGGAATATAAGATAATAGGGTGAAACATATATGGCAGAAGTATACGTGAAAATAATCTACCTGCTTTGGAGTATCACAGTTGAATATGAATCGGGTGTATTATGCAGGAGAGGGAAGGAGAGAGAAATGGACTAATTCTAAACTACATCACTCAGAGTAGTGTTCAGATGAAGAAAAGTCTTCATTCTTTCTACTCTTAGTTAGTCAGACTGTACTTAGGATAGTGTGCCCAGTTCTGAGCACCATATATTATAAAACACACTGATAATCTGAACCCTGTTCAGAGAACAACCAAGTCGATAAGAGACCTGGGAAGGAAAATAAAAAATCAATTGGAGTTTTGGATGTCCCTCTGAAGAAAACCACAGGAAGACATGATATCTGAAGAGATGAACTTCTGAAGGTCTGTCATATGGAAAATAACAGAAAATTGTTCCAGAATTGTTTCATTCCTACAGGAAGAACCTGTGCTCTTGCCAACCAATCTTGCCTGCTATCAGGTCCTATTCAAACCAACCTATTATAAATAGCTACAAAGAGTGACTTCTGTCGTCATTCACCTATTATCTTTACTAAATCCTACTGTCTTTGTGTTGAGCCTTTGTGTTGAGCCTGTCTCCTCTGTAAAAAGGGATTCCACACTCAGTCTGAATAGTTTTAACCTATATCTGTTTGTCAACATATCTAAGTTCTAAGCATAGTTCACAAAATTGTCTGCTATAACATCTTGCCTGTCAATGACTTCTTCAGCCTCCATCGCAATAATACACGTGCAAACAACTGATACAAACTCAAGGTAAACTGCTCCAAACTCGATTGCAGAAAATACGACTTCAGCAACAGAGTGGTCAATGCCTGGAACGCCCTACCCAACTCCGTTGTGACAGCCTCAATCCCTCACAGCTTCAACCTCAAACTGTCTACCATGGACCTCACCCCATTCCTAAAAGGTCCTTAAAGGGGACGTGCATAAGCGCACTAGCGTGCCTACCACGCTTGTCTTACTGTCCCCATTTATCTGTATTTATTTCATTTGTTCATGTTTATGTTCATACCTATATTTGTTTTCTTCTACATGTTTGATAAACAAACAAATAAATAAATAAGTGTGAACCCATGAGGGTCAGTAGGTAGATGCAACAAAACAGTTTTTCCTCTTCTTAGCAGACATCTTCTAACATGGTTATAATATCATTCATTTCAACAGCTAAGTTCTGAGACAGCCTTATTGATTTCAAAGTGAAAGCCTAATTTACAAATAGTGGCTGCACTGATCTTCATTAGCCATCCAAATGGTGGTAACCATAGTCATATACTAACTCAACCAGGGGTAGCAAAAATGGCAAAAATAACCACATCTCACTGACTATATTGCCATTATGATGTTATTTTATCCACTGCTCACATGTGCACCAATTCAGCTGAACCAGTTTTCTAAGTCTTCTCTTCTTTCTTCTCTATGCCACTTGACTGTCTCCTTATACACTAATCTCCATAGTTACCTTTGACATAGATTTATCCGGTCCTTTCATAAGAAGTCATAACCACACTATAAGAAAAACCAAGATGACAGATATGACATCTAATCCAAGCTACAATTTATATGTTTTCCAAAACATACCTTATATTCTGCACTCATACTCTTAGCATACAACGCCCACCCACGCACCAAAAAGGAAGCATATAGTGATTGTGACCAGGAAGGAGGTATCAAGAGTTAAACAATCATCAATGAAAATACCACTGTTTGAAAGCTATGAAAATGGGATTATTATGGGAAAAAAATCAGTATAGTATTATAATACTAAACAAAACTTACGGATTTCTTCAACAATATCTGGATCACATTCTTTATATTTATCTACTTCTGTCTTTAGATGGTCTTTCTTCTGTTGTAAGGCACTAAGTTCCTTTATTAGTGCTGCACGTTCTGCCTGAATACATTTAATTTGAGAGAATCCAAAATAAAATAATCATCATTATCATTAAAATGTATCAAATTTTCTGGTCACTGTGCATACAGAGAATCCAATTTCTTTCAAACGTAGCAGATAATACTATAGTACTCTAACATTTTTTTTCTATAACACACAAACACAATATTATTATGACAGTAATACAATGAGACATAATTTTTATTTTATTCAGCATATGCAAATTTAATTTAAATAAAGTGTCAGTATTATAATTAATATGCGGACAATACAATATAGGAGATAGTATATTAAAATAAAATCATAATAAAATCACCATAATAAGGAGCCATGGAATTTCAATGCGATAGATGTTATAATTCAATATCTAAGGAAGATAACCATCTAACTGCTTCTGGTGCAGCTGGGGTGAGGTCATCCTAGGTACCTTAAAATTTCCTGAGTGGACATTCTTGAACTATGAAGTATAAGAAGGGATATAAAATATAGACTACCCCCACAATGGTATATCCCGGGCAACAAACTGTCTTAACAGGGCAGCTAAAAGTCTATACACAGAGCAACCGAACTGGATATTGCATCTCTTACAATCAAAAACTATGGAGGCAGCAATTAGACAGAATTTATACTGTTATATCTGTTAAATATATATTTCAGGGCTAAGTGAAAAAGCATGTGTATTTTTGGCAATACCAGTTCAAGTATGTGCAGATTATTAGAATGCATCTCTAGTTGCAGTCCTTATAAATCCACATTCATAATCTAGTATGATATGAATAACTTTAAAGAAAAGTGTAACAAATTATGAAAGGATTTAAAAATAAAATAATTTCTAAAATATATTTAAAAATAGAATTTAAAAGAAACTCCCCTCATGTAACATATAATATTAGTACTATTACAGAGCTATGCTTTAGGTAACACAGACAGCCCTGCATTCTACAGTTGCCACCTATAGAAAACCTATACTTTCATCCTGACAGCTATAATATTTTCAAATTGGAATTCCATCTGGACTTGGGACATGGCAGAACAGGGATGCCATGGTATTCCCCTCCCCCAATTATTTCAGAAGGCACCATAAAAGTATAAAAAATGTCACAAGATTTGATGATATTGTCATATAGTAATTTTTTTAGGGCTTTTGAGTCACCACGCAAAATTACACATGGCAAATGGGGCTTGATTGGTTGCTAATCAATGTTCTGAAATAAAACTTACAGTATCTTGCCGCCCAATTTTTGATTGCTTGGTGCTTTCTTCTAAATCCTTTTTCTTCTGACAATAGTCTGAGAACTAAAGGGGAAAAAAAGCAAATCTCAGATTATATAAACATTAATATTTATATTCAATACTCATTTTTTCAATTTCATTTTAAGAAAATGTTTTTTTTTTCAAACAGGCTTAGATTTCTATAATATGCTTGTTCATAAAATGGCTATTATGGCTAATTAATCAGAACAAAATATCCATTTACTGGAAAACTATGGTAGGGTAGCTTCTTTCTGTTGGATAACAAACAGCATTATACAGTGCAAAAATACCTGAGGAGAAAAACACTTAACATTTGACATTTCAGCTTGCACAGTAGGACTATAATACAGACAAACTGCAAGACACCTAGAATAGTGCACACTACATAGTCTGGATCAGTTGTGACTTCCTATGTACAGTACTTTGCAGTACAACAGTTGAAAAATGACTAAGCCATGAGTGAATGTGATAAATGTATTCATCAGTTTATGTCTTTGGATGGCTATTTTCACTAGTTCCAGTTCCAGTGTTGCTGAGATAATCCTGAATTTGCATATTGAATAACAAAAATACAGGATATTTGTAAAGAAACATTGATATGATTTTCTATATGTGTGCATATTATATACCTAAAACATAGATACAAAGGTGGCATAGTATATGCATATTAAATTTATCAAAAGGTTTTCCAGAGGGGTAATTAGTTTAATTTACAGCAACAGAACACCCTCAGTGGATTATCATTCCTTGAAGATAATTTGTTAGTTTTTAAGATAGTTCTCAAACCTTGGTAAATTACCTAAAATTGGATAAAAGGGTTTTTTCTTTGACTAATAATACACAAATCACAGGGGCATTTAAATAAGGACATTCTGATAAGTAGTAAAAAGAACTTTTTGAGAGTTTTGGCAGTGAAGAAAAAAGGGAAATGCTACTTTAAGATGTCACAAGAGTTCATTGTTTTTACCACTTGATATCTCTCTAATTTCCATGAATAAATCTTAGCTTTATAGATGACAACAACTGCTGATAAACTTACAAAAAAGCATTTTTAAAAATTTGAAAGGATATAAACTCTGCATGAATGTAATAAATACAGAAAAAGCACTACAATCTGAATATTTTATATGTTTTGAACTTCTTAAGAATATGAATAATCAGCAGTATGTCTTTTTATTATCTATAAGTACATAGCTTATTGGATGAGTTATTGTATTTTTAATGTCTCTGAAATGTTTGCTAATATAGCAATTTTTATGATCAGATTTCCAGTTAAAACTTAGAATGTCCACAGCATATCATACAAACTATATTACTAAGATTCTGTTTTGTTGATTCACTGACAATTGTGGAATCTACTCTATTCACATTGCCTTTTATGGAAAAGCCTCTCAAAGGTATTTTAGTACACGATATCTTTATACAGCAACTCTTTCATTTTTGCACATAGATGAAAAATCAATCTTGGATCTCAGCTTTCTACATCCCAGCATTTTAACATTTTAAACAAAAATCTCTTGCAATTTATAATCGATTCATTTAACAAATCTTTCTGAAATGCACAAATGATACTAAACAAATTGACTTATGTGGAACTGATGACTAAATATTTATAATCACTTTAACGGGATATAAGACAGCCAGTAAAAGATCAGCATTTGTACATAATTATCTATCAGGCATTTCTGGTAAACCATTAATAAAACTTGAGGGCCTTGGCATTTTCTTACTAATGTTTTCCAACAACCAGTAGTATGCATAACATTCTGCTTTGGCATCTGGAAATACTGCTCTCCTTTTAAAGACCCCCAAGTTGGTTCCCATCAAATTCACACAATTTTACATTATACAAAGTTCTTCCTTAATCTCTGTGCTCAAGATTTTAGGATTATAAGCATACCTAGCATGATAATGGTGTACACAAGCGCACCAACATGCCTACCGTCCCTGCCCTATTGTTTCTTTTTATTTTTCTTATATGTATCCATTTCATGTATTCATAACTATGTTTATACTTATACCTGTTATCTTATAATCGCTTGACAAAATAAATAAATAAATAAATAATCATGTTTATTTGCTTTGATAATGCATAATTTTACATACAGAACCATTTCCTGAACCCCCATATTTCTTTTAAAGTAAAAAAGCTCCAAATGTTGCTATATTTCAAAAAAATAAATTTGATTAACAATCTAGTAATGTTATTTTGTCAGTAACAGTAGTGAAAACATAGCCTTAACTGTACCAAAGTAATAAAGCTAAACCTTAAACTTTTTTTTCTACCCATATTTTCCCAAAAATAAGACCTGGTCTTATTTCCTTTCGGGCCTTGAAATAAGCACTCGGACTTATTTTCAGGGAGGTCTTATTTTTTTGATGTGCAGGAGGCCAGTGGCCAATGGGAATGGGAGCACTGCTACCGCCAGCCCCACCCTCTCTCCCACTGTCTTTTTGCTGCTGTGTTGCGCTGTTGAGCATGCAAGTGGCTTCACTGGTGGCTGCAGAATAAGTCGGGCACTGACATGACAGGTATCGGGATGTGGGAGGCCTGGCTGCAATGGTCCTAAGGTAGGCGAGTGCGTATGTCCAACCCCCCCACTCCCACCCTATCTTGATTTTTACACCCGCGCTTCTCCCCACCTCATACAACCAGATGGTGGGCAGGGCTTAACTAGGGCTTATTTTGGGGCACAGGCGTGAAAATTGGACTAGGGCTCGTTTTCAGGGTAGGACATATTTACAGGGAAATACGGTACACTCATAAACTTTATTCCTGAAATAATTCCTGAAATTTGAGAGGTATTTCAACTATGAAAAAAAGAAAAAACATCAAATAATTCTGAAAAAAATAATAATCCTGTATAAGCATGATGACGTTAGAATACCTTATTTGGCCAAGTGTAGTTAGACGCATGAATGTTACAAGTACATCCGACGAAGAAGAAAAAGAGCATTGCAGGAACTGTGGTGGTGCAGTACTGCAGGCTACTTCTGCTGACTGACTGCAATTTGACAGTTCAAATCACACCAGGCTCAAGGTTGAGTCAGCCTTCCAGCTTAGAAACTGCTGGACTGGCTTTAATTCTCACTTCCACAGTGATTTTGATGAAAATTATTTTGCCCCATTGTTAATAACAAGAAGTCCGTGCTGGGAAAGATTGAAATCCTCCTAAACTGCTCCTTAGCCTAGTATTGATTTACAGAATGGCAGAATGGCAGGGGTACTCAGCAGAACAGTTTCAAGAGTTAACCAAGATCAATAAAATCATTCCAAAGTCTTTTGGGTTCTGCCAGATCACAGCCCTTATAGAATCATTTTACAAAACTTTTGAAACCTGGTGTGTTTGTTTCAGGTTTAAAACAAGACACATTTTCCATTTCTGTAACACAAGCAAACCAAATACATGATATTTGGTAAGCTTCTTACTATCGCACTATAACAGAAAACTCTAGCATCTTTTTACCTTCATCCTGCATGATTGTAGTGTCTGATTGTTTTTGCACTGCTCTTATCTAGTTATTATAGCAAAACTATCTATGTATGAAGCAACAAGGAAACTTTGTTTATCAGCTGGCCTGATACATAGTCTAACTCTGATTAGGATGGAAAGAAGTGATTGGCTCAGAACCTCCAGCTGGCTTCCATTCCACCCCCACCCCCAGTTCAGCATATCAATAACTGTACCATGCTGATAGCAATAGCAATAAGACTCATATACCGCTTTATATGCTTTACAGCCCTCTCTAAGTGATTTACAGAGTCAGCATATTGCCCCCAACAATTTGGGTCCTCATTTTACCCACCTCAAAAGGATGGAAGGCTGAGTCAACCTTGAGCCTGGTGGGATTTGAACTGCCAAACTCTAGGCAGCTGGCTGCAGAAATAGCTTGCAGTACTGCACTCTAACCACTGCGCCACAGAGGCTCCTTACATATATGATAATACGTAAGTATAGTAAATTTATTCTATAGACTGGAGAACATGAATCAGTTACATTGCCCAACTAGAATTTTGTTAGGGTAGGCTAGCCTTTATCAAGTTTTTAAATCCTAACATCAAATATTTAATCAAGAGCCAGCTAATTCTTAGATTCAGGGCACTAATCTTAAAAAAATAAAATGTTAAAAAAATCACAATATTTTTATTCAAAGTATTTCATGTGATCTCATATCAATAAAATTTTACATCATTTTAAGTAAGAATATCAATATCTTATTGCCTGGTATTATTTCTGCTTTAAAAATTTGTTTTATTATTTTCATATTTGATAACATTAAAGATGGCATCTAGGCACTGGTGCTTTGATGCCAGGTGTAATTTAATAATATGTATTTCCGGCTAGTGCAATGAACTAGCCAGGAGTACATATTATTAATGAAACTAGTAATATCCGATTCATAGTAAATTGCATACATAAAATTACCTTTTGAAATACCAACTCAGCATATTTTTAAAAAGATTCTTGCATTCATTGTTTTACTATTTCTAATATTCCACTTTGGCTCCATTTCATTTTGATGTTAAACAAAGCACTCTTCCCTCCTATACAGTATCTGTGTAATCAACACAAATGTAGCTAGCTGTTCTATTCATATCTGAGTCTTAGAGCACTCATTTTCATTTCTATATTACTTGCTGAAAATATTTCTGTCATCCTAGCATTCCTTCCTTTGATCTTATTTATGATTCCTTCTTTTTCTCTACACCAAGGGTCTTCAAACTTGGCAAGTTTAAGACTTGTGGACTTCAACTCCCAGAATTCCTGAGCTAACATGACTGGAGGAGGAATTCTGGGAGTTGAAGTCCACAAGTCTTAAAACTGTCATGTTTGAAGACCCCTGCTCTACACTGTACCAGTTTTCACTGAAACGGCAGCTGTACTGTCCCTGCAAATCAAACTGTGCATGTTCTGACTAGCCTTGATGTAATCTGTATTAACCTTTAAATGCTAAGTTCTTCCTTCCCATCAAGGAACCAAGAGTTTCTGGCCAACTGGAATGCAGCCAGGGTTCCTATAGCACAGGTGAACTTCTCCCTGCATAGAGTAGCAATGAAATAAATGTCACTAGAAAAGCATTTGTCTCTTATGAAGATAACACATACTAGCACTGTTCTGCCAATAAAAAAAATAACATATTCAAGGACCATCAGAAACATTAATTAGATGGCAGAAGAAATATGTATTAGTTGGTAATTGCATATGGTAAAAAAAACAATCATAACACGAAAAACTAGAAAAAATGTTCCTTTATATTGTATTAAGAAGAGCAGGGTAGCAAAGCAACTCAGTAGACAGAAAAAGTATATTTGCAAAGATTTTTAAAGTTATCCGTGTAATATCCAAATACAACTTTGCATCTCGTTGTCCAACTTTTATTTTTCTAACATAACTAGCATTCATAACAACTACCACATTTTCAGGTCTCTGTTTCATGAAGTTATTAATGGTGCCCTTGCATGGTAAGTTCATTACTTGGACAAAATGACAATAAAAAAGCTTCCTCTATCTACTAGAAGCTCAGCAGAACAACATTCCATTTTATTTACAAAAGTTTTGGATTTGTTAAGGCAACCTAATAAGGATGCTGGATATTAAGATTATTGAACCTGACACTTTCTCTCATATTCCCATGCTCGTCAAACTGTAACACATATCAAACCATATCTAAAAATGTTTGTGTTGTGTAGTGCAGGGGTCCCCAACCTGTGGGCCACGCCCCCCCCCCCGCTGCTCACAGAAATGAAACTGCATGCCCCTCTTCCCACCCTCCTCCCCCATGCACCAACCCAGATAGGTTGGGGAATGCTGGTGTTGTGTGTGTGTGCGCGTGTGTGTGTGTATGCAGGAGCCTACGTTTACAAATAAGGCAGTCATCAAATGAGACTGCATATTTATATATTTAAAATTCCTTTCCTCATATTCTGCACCGTTTATTTTTTTCTATTTTTTAATTTGTATTAATTATCTTTTTAACTCTTAATGTTCAATAAAATTATTACTAAAAAGTATGCAAGATACCTGCCTGCCAGTAAGAAGATACTAGAGCTAAATCACTTTCAGCCTGGAAGAGACTAACACATTTTGGAATATGGTAAGAGAAACAAAATAAAGCTATTACAACCTGCTCAGTACAAATATCTTATTAGAGTATTTGATAAGGGGAAGGGTCACACATTAAATTTCTGCAATAATTCTTGCATAAGAATTATTCTTATTATCAATACAAATCATGAAAAGATCACATCTCCAAAAGCACAGTCCACTACACAGTTAGCATGCAAACTTTACTCAAAACAAGTTAAATTACACAAGCCCAAAGAGAATTGTTTTCTTGACAGGGACAGTCAGATGCTGCTATTATGGGTGTGGCTCGGAATATTCTGACAGACATTATGGAAACATAATGAATTTCACAGCAGAACCAAGCCAAATTGTTCTACTTGAATTATAATATTTGGTTGAAAGAAGCATGGGATTTCCATTTTCTGTGTATTAAGAAGATAGTACAGTTGAAAATTTTGTATCCTCTAGCTCAGAGTTCCCCAATCTTTCCAGCTTTGCAGACCAGTTGCAAACAGTGAGCCTATTGCACTAGTGAGCCGCAGCCCAGGTTGGAGATTCCTGCTCTAATGCAATGATTATACTGGATTTTGTCAAGGGTTTATTTAACACACACTTGGTTTGCAGGTAGAGGGATACACACACACACACACCTTAAATCTGCAATAGGCATTCCTTGACTTAAGACCATTTGTTCAATCATTATAGCAGCAGTGAATGGACTTACGACTAATCCCCAAAGTTATGGCTCCAGTCAAATGGTCAAAATTCAAGAGCTTAGCAGCCCACCTGCATTTATGACTGCAGGGGAGATTCAACTACCTTCATTTCCCTATCTCCCCTCCCATTTTGGCCTCTGGCCCCCTTCACTGTGTAGTCCCTACTGCCACAGCTGACATTTGCAGTCTTCTTGCTCCCATTGCTGACCAAGCATGCCCAGCTTAGCCCTTTGGGAGACAGTTGCTGGCCACACAAAACTTTCTTTCCCAGATCGTGCATGGCAGTTTCTTCATGTGACATGGGTGACATGGCTTCATGTGGCCAGCTGCTGTCTCACAAAGAGCCACACTGGACATACTTTTGGCAGCAGGAGCAAGAAGACAGTGAAGGTCAGCTGGGGAGGGAATCTGGGTGGAGTGTAGAACAACAGGGGGCTTGGAGTGGAAGGTGGTGAGGCTGCTGGCAGGTGGAACTGGGCTGTGGCAGTTCTGGCTTCCCAGGACAGCTGTGGCTTTGTGCTACTTTGCTGGCTGGGCTTCTTGCTGCACAGAAGCTTACGGGTTTTGTGCAGCATCAAAGACATGGCCTGCTAAGAAGCCCTTGAGCTCCAATGTGGCAAGAAGGTCCAGAGCTATGTGATTCTGGGACTGCTTATCATCCTGCAAGACAGGGTGCAGGGTAGCCAAAAGGGCAGAGATGGGAGGGAATAGGCAGTTGTGGGAGGGAGCTGAACGTGAAGCAGTCTCTTATCTTGGAAGAAACAAGAGTTGGGGCTAGGAGGGACCAATTCCTGATGGCTTAGATTGGGTGGGTCCTCACTAATGACCAATGGAATTTGGTTAATGATGGCAATAGGGAATACGGAGACTGCCTTCACTAAGCAACACAGTCACATGATGTCATGCTTTACTACCACATTGCTTAGTGACAGAAATTCTGGTCTCAGTTGTGGTCATAGGTCAAGGACTACCTGTATTTCTCTTTTTGTCTCAAATACTGTACAGGCCAAAAAGGATTTGCTATTTATTAACTAGCATCTAATTTACATCTTAGTTTCAGGAACAACAACTTAAAATTTATTACCAGACATTATAATCTGCTTTTTTTTTTCATCCTTGCTTCTTTATTTACTATGGTTTTCACACCTTTAGTGTTTATGCTAATCTGCTTGTGTATATTTGTGTATGTTAATAGATGTTTGTGTATAGTTGTTTTAAGATCCATTAAAAATTGGTCATGAAGTGACACGTAATTGCTATCAAGAAAAGAGAAAAAAAAAGCACAGCCACATCTTATTTAATTTTTTTTAATCCCACCTTTATTATTCTTATGAATAACTCAAGGTGGCTATTGCAGTTGTAATAAAGTGCTTCGCTGACAACCCTAATTTAGCCCAGGATTTTGGTAAGTTGTTATGGATATTATGTGAGACACCCACGTGATCATCTTGTTCAACATCTGCAACCCCATTTCTTTCCACTGTGGTCATGAAGTGACTATATGAGCCATTAAGCGATTGTGCAGGAGTGCCTCAGGGAAGGCTTTTGGAGGCCTGGCACCCACCAGGGTGCAGAAATCTCCTGCAGGCCAGGAGGCCGTGACTGACTAGAAAACCTGGCCTGTGGCCCTTTTCACTGCCCCACTAATCCTGGAAGGCCTTAGCCAGTAAAACTCACTGGCACACAGAAACTTGTTGCAGGCTTAGTCCACCGGTGTACAGGCCTCCTCACTCCCCCTCCACTCTTGAGAGGTCTAGGCCTTCTACTTGACCCATCATGCCTAGAGGGTCTTGGCTGTCCAGGCCCACTGATGCATTAAAAAATATCCCCCTCCCACAGTAGCAGAATTTGTCATGAAGCTACCTGTGTAAGAAAGCTGATCCAATATTGGGCCAGGCACCTCTTTCAGAAGCTGAGCCCTGGAACAGGTTTACTCCTGCAAATCCCTAAGTGGCTGGGTTGTGAGGAAGTTGCTTCATGTGCACTACAGCTGGCCTGAGCTCCCTTGGGTGGATGAATGGCTGAAGGGACGACGGCAGGGGGTGTTGGAGGCTATAGCATCCCTGCAGTCAGTCATTAAGGGCAAATGTTAAGGGCATTAAGGTGCAGGAGTGCTGCAGCGGCTGTAATTTTTAAACCAGGTTATAAGTAGCTTTTGGGGAAAGTGTCTGTCATAACTTTGAAAGTTTGGAAGTTGAAGATTACCTGCATTTGCGTTTCTACAGTATTACAAATTACCACAACTGTAAACAAGTAGCAAAACTGTACCTCAACCTTATTAATGGCACTCTAACAAGACTGGAAAAAATGTAAGTTTGAGATAATCCTTCTGTACCCCGATATTTTGATATCAGGAGATCTTTGAAAGGTAAGTGATTGGTGATACGGGGGATTGGTGTAGGGTGCAGAGGAATTCCAACTGGCTGTAAGATCCCAAGGATGCAGAGCATGGAGTATCTCACTGGGTGGCTGGGGAGGCCTTGGAAGACTGGAGGCACATGGCTTGTGCCTGTACTAGGATGTCCCCCACCCGAGGCACCCCATATTCCACTTAAACACCTGCACATTCATTTAACAAGTGCACTGGAGAGCAGGGACTCCTTAAGTAAGTAATTTAACGCCATCCCAATTTTCAAATGCAGTGAGCAGGATCTATTATGGTTGTAACTCGAGGATTACTTGTATGTTGCTTTAAAAATCCTCTTAGTGAAGGTGATCAACTTAAATGTAAACATTCTCATTCTCTAAGGCACAACTTTTGAAAGGGAACCATTCTTTTGTTGCTTTCCTACAATTAACTCCAAAATATGTATTGATGCTAACTGTGGCAATGGATATAAAGATCCAAAAAGTATAGGTAACTACACTATAGTGAAGGCTATTGGAATCAAGTGATAGACAGTGAGATGGGCAGTATATAAATAAATACATTTGAAAATAAAATATTTTAATAAATAAAATATGTAGAATGTGTAAACCAAATTTAAACCCTTTCAAATTATTACAGTTACAGTTACTGTAATAATTTGAAAGGGCTTAAATTTGGTAATTACACATTACCAAATTAATTATACATTACAATTAATTACAAAGTAATTAATGTGTCTTTTGCCTGCTATTAAATGAACAGCTTTTTACAAATATCTAAAATCTAATCACTAGCTCATATAGATGACTCAAAACCACTGAAAAAAATCAGCACCAACATTGTAAATATTTGAGACAAAACACTATAAATTCAAATAATACAAATAGTAAAATACTTAAAAGAATAAAAAATACTTAAAAATAAGGAAGATACAGCACAACTAAATTAAATGAGAAAATACTTATTTGGAAATAATTTTTTTAGTGATCACTGTATTTTTGCATAACAGGAGGCATGGAGAATTACCTGATTCTGCAGTTCTTCCAGTTTACATTTTCTTGTGTGCAATGCTTTACTTGGGAAGGCCCAAAAATAATTTGACGTTCCAATCCTATCAGTGTCTACCATACCATCATCAACTAAGCTCTGTAAGATATCCTTCACTGACATAGATGCTGTCAAAGAAATAATCATAATTATAATTTTGAAAACTTATATAGATTAGGGAAAACTATTATTCATTAAAACATCAGAGAGGATAATAAAGATTCAGAATATCCTTTGAGAAATTTTCAACAATTCCTGAAAACTTTGCAAATTACCACAAAATAGCAGATGGCAAATTAGGCTTATTTATGCATACAGCTACCCAACACACAGAGTTCCTTTAAAATCACTGCCACAAAAAAATAGCAAAAAATATTAAGTTACATAGCTTTTTCTTGTAAGAAATTAGACTTGTAACAGAACAACAGAATAGCAGTGAGGCAATTCCAATTCTGTTAGGACATACTGTAGAATAAATATCAAGAGGATCCTTCAGCACAGATCCAGAGGAATTTCAAATTCTTCCCAGTCTATTATTATTTCTCTAAAGGAACTCTAAAAAAAACATTGGCTTTAAATCACTTTTCCCATTAATGTATCTAACATGATATACTCTTCTGAACTAGTTGATTTTCCCTGGAATTTATCCTTCCCATCTCAAATCAAGAAGAAATGAATGTGCACAGTGAAATTTTAAGTTAGGTTTATGAAATCAGTCCAAAAATATACATATTGAATAACTTAGCTCAAATATTACACACAATCTGCAGAATAAATAAAATGGCAATGCTGTTGAAAATACCTTTATCTGCATCTCTGTTATCTATACTGAACATAGCGATTACATAACTGAACTAACTTGTCAAACTAGCAAGGAAACAGGCTTAGGGGTTATGTTTTGTAGTTACACCCTAAACATTTTTACACACACACACACACACACACACACACACACACACACACACACACTATATTATGCATTCTACAACCAATAGTAATTTTTATAAGCTATTATGTCTCATAGAAATATCAATTTTACCCTAAATGTATTTATCTGAATTAACATAAAATCAAATCTATTAAATGTAAGGGACCAAAAAAGAGTTCCACTTTCCTCTAGAAATTCCCCATTACGAGTACAGTGAATAAATTTTGCTTCTCCATTATCCACTTGATCTATATATGAATTATACATGCACAGACTCCCTAATGAATTTTGAAAGCATTTCAGGTCTTTGTATTTGTGTAATGTGTCCTGTAAAACATTATGCAAAATATGCAGCAAACTGAAAATATCATGAATTCATAGTGCATAGAATACATAGAGAGAGAGAGTTTGGTGTAGTGCTTAAGGTGCTGGCCTAAAAACCAAGAGACTGTGAATTCTAGGTCCTTTTACATATGAAAGCCAGAGGGGTGACTTTGCACTCTCTCAGCTCAATCTACCTCAGAGGGTTGCTGTTGTATAGAAAATAGGAAGCCGGAGCATGAGGTAATTCCACACACTTGAGTTTTATATAAATATATAAAGGGCAGAATAGCAATTTTTAAAGATCTGAAAAGTTAAGAGATTATGGTATAAACCAATAAAATGGTTATTGGCAAACTTGTGTCATACCAAAAAATCTTAGACAGCACTTAGAAAATCTCCACAGTGACAAAATTTCTACAAAAGGTCCCACTGCTTGGATTCACTGATATATTATGCCAAAAAACAACCTCCTAGGTTCTTGAGATAAACTTGATAGCATCAGCTAAAGAACTGGCAGCTGTAATTTACATTGTTGTGTGTATAAAAATTAGTGTGGATAGTGGATGCGGTACTACCTGGAGACAGAAGAATACAAGAGGAAGAACTGGAGAAAATCACAAACCATAAACAGCTGCAAAGAGAAGTAGAATGACTATGGCAAAAAAAAAAGAAGAAAAAGAAGCAAAGATAGTGTGAATAGTAATAGGTGCCTTGGATGCAATCCCAAAACACCTGGAGCACCATTTGAACATAGTCAGCACTGACAAAACCATCATCAGTCGGTTGAAAAAGGCAGCTTTACTTGGAACAGCTCACACCCTGAGGCAATATCTTTAACACCATCAAACCAAAAAAAATGCCTATCCCAGGTCCTTGGGAATGACTTGAGAGGTGGTCAAAAATGTCAAATTGAGTTTAAACATCTGGTGACTATACAACTGTAATAATTTCTTACATACAGCCAGTTTGGTCTAGTGGCTAAGGCACCAGTCTAGAAACTGAGAGACTGTAAGTTCTAGTCCCACCTTAGATATGAAAGATGGCTGAGTGACTTTGGACCAGTTATTCTCTCTCAGCCCCACTCATCTCACAGGGTTGTTCTTGTGGAGAAAATAGGAGGAATGAATGTTAAATTAAGCTACCAAACCCAGTTAGATCCAATTTTCAGACTTCTGTGAGAGTAAGAACATGTTGTCTTTCGAAAAAACAAAAACCGTTCAAATGGAATTATGACTCAAACTTAGAAACAATCAAATCTAGGTACTCACTTATTCCTTTCTCTTTCGAAGCAATTTTCTCAATATCCTTTAATTGGAATACATCTTTCTGATACCAAAAAAGTGAGAAGAGAACAGTTTGTTTTGTAATTTGTTCCTATTATAGCAAATGACAGAAACATTACTGAACTCACTAAATTGTCTCACTTAAATGCATTGCAAGAATAAAAGAAGAAAAACTATGTTAAAAATATTTTAACCAGACTATTGGAAGATATTTTCTAATAAGAATTAAAAAACCATTTAATCACTTGCATTTCCTCAAAAGACACATGCATTTCTTTGCTCCTAAAGTAATTGTATTCTGCTATTTACTAAATATTAGTTACTGTATTTCTTCTTCATTTATTTTAACACTTTTATAGGGTGATATCAATAACTGCTAATGTATGTTTTGTATCTGTTCTAGAAGTATCCTTTTCAGGTATAAAACTAGATGGAACTATTGCTGCAGGATCATGTAAAAGAATATCTTTAAAAACCATCCAAAGTAGACAATAATAAGCAAATATTTGTGAAAGTAAGAACATTTAATTTGGTTCATTTTTAAATTTAGAAAGCAGTAAATCAAATGAAATTCTGTTGTTCAGCATTCTACAGCCAAATAGTTTTATAACTATAAATTTCACATGAAATTCAAAATAAAGTACAAAGAAAACAAATATATTAACATGAAAACTATTCTTCTTTATAGCACTGTAGTATTATATGACTCAGAGCTCTACACATAAAAATATGATAATATTCCAGATTAAAAATATATTTATTCATGTATGCATTTTCCTTGCTCCATCTCATAATGCAAGTAGACTAACATTAGGATGTCAATAATTATAGGTTCCTGATTCATCAAAGTCTTTTTATCTATACTAAGATAGTTTTCCTCAAATTAAGATAAAATATATAAAACACTATATACATTTCTTAGAATATTTGGAATGTTTTACATTAAAAGGCAATTTATCAAAGGACAGTTGTCAGATTGAATGTATAATTCAAGAAGAGTTCACAGATAACGTCTAAAATTTGTATGCCTTTCTTGACATGATCATTTTTCCACATGAGTTTACATGATAAATTACTCTTAGGCATCATGGAAGTGACTACAGCCATTAGTATATAGCAAGGATCTTTAACCATCCTCTTAGCTACCCTGTATTTTCAAATCAGATTCACAATTTCTTTAAAAAAAAAAAACCAAAGTAATAGAAAGCAACAAATATTACTTACTGTTTCAAAAAATATTTCCATCATTCGAGTTCTCTTCTCTTCAACGCTCAAACCTCTTTTCTTTGACTAAATAGGAAAAGCCATGCTACATAAATAACTGCATTCAAAACCAAAAATCTTAGGTACATAAGTTAAAATGAAGGATTACACCGAGAGACTGAAGGGTCTCAACCTATCTGATGGGAATCAGCTTTGATAGACTTTGTGAAAATTTCCCAAATTTATTTGCAGTTTTATATATAAAATTATATTCAAAAGATGATATAAATGATTTCAGCCATAAAATTAGTTTTATATGTTTATCTGCATAGATTTTACTACCTATAGTAATTTAATGTTGTATTTTTTTCTTCAACAGAAATATCAGTATATGCAACTACTTCAAAACTATTAAGACATTCAAATATAAAACTTGTTTCTGATGTGTTTGTTTCATTTATCCTGTTGAAAATACAAGGAATATTGTCTTGACACTGTAGAATCATATACTTTTGTTTTATTTATATTATTCCATAATAATAATGTCTACATGTATGTCACAATAAAAATATAGAATAATTTAATACAAAACAATGTACAAACTTGAAATTTGGCATGTATGTTCCTCTTGGCTTCTAGGTGCTCACTAAGAAAGGATTTTTCGAAATGACCATCAGATCATTAGTATTTTTTATACAGTAATTAACACTCTGATTCTAAGGAGTTCTACTCTCCCTCCCCACCTGAAAAGAATTATGTTCCAATTGCCAGTTGCCTCACATTCCATTACCTCATTTCAAACTGGCAGATGTTCCATTCCTTCACTCAGGAGCGGCCTGGGGCTCCTTACAGTACTAACCCACCAAAATGTCTACTCTTTCCACCTATGGAACTGCTTTTGGACTCAAGGCAGCAGGAGAAATATTCCTTTATGTGTTTCAATCAGTGACCACCACTGAGCCAATGGATTGTGAACCAAATTTCTCCTGCATAGCCCAATCACAAAGTTTTATCATGAAGCACAGTTATCCAGCTAGTATATTTATAAATTACAAAGTAAATGTATAAAACAAACTAATAACAATTCCAAAAATGAACAGATTTTTAAAACAAACTACTTTTTAAAGCTGAATGAAAGATTTTCTTCTAATGCCCAAAATACATTTTCTATATAATATTTTAATAATTCTATACTGACTGTACACACACACACACACACACACACACACACCTGCATTTTGTGTGACATAAAAGTATAGGAAATAAATAAACATGGCTATTCAAAAAACAAGCTTTTTTCTTTAAGACTCCTATTTGCTAGATAAGATCATTTATCCTTTTTCTCCAACAATACGGCCTCCCCCAATAGGAAGTCCCAGCATGTTTTATAGGCATGAAATGAAATTAAGCCCCTCCCCCCAAATTAAGGCCTATATTAAAACACGCGAAATGGGGGGAAATGGCGGGGGGGCTTGCTGTTAGGAAATACTTTTGTTGCACACCCGGATATGGTGCTGCCTGCGTTGACCCTGATACAAAGTGCCCCACCAACGCCGAGGTCAACATCCAAGCCGTCGCTGCCCGCCTGCCCGAAGATGCAAGGGGGGGGGAATTAAGTCACCCCCGAAAAGACAGCCTAGCCATTTTTTCGGGGCTCAAAAAAAAATAAGACCCGGCCTTATTATATGAGAAACACGGTAGAAAGTCTGCCTGCAGCTTCTACTAAACCAGCTGATATAGTATAGCAATATCTTTTTAAGATCAACCAAAAGTTGCCAAGTTCTAGCAAATTATTGCACAAATCCATTAGTGAGCTGTGGCAGCACAGTGGTTGCACAGTACTGCAGACTACTTCTGCTGATTGCTGGCTGCCTGCAGTTCGGGTCTTACCAGCTCTAGGTTAACTCAGCCTTCCATCCTTCTGAGGTTGGTAAAATGAGGACACAGATTGCTGGGGGCAATATGCTGGCTCTGTAAACCGCTTAGAGAGGGCTGTGAAGCAGTATATAAGTCTAAGTGCTATTGCTATACTGCTAATCTATTTTTATACCTGCTTGTTTATGCAGCTTGTCATTCTGAGAGTTTTGGGAAACACAATATAGAAAAACTACACTAAAAAAAGTCCAGAGTCACTATGAAAGAAATAGTGTCCAAAATACATATTATCTGTCATGCAATGACAACTATGATAAAGCAACCCATTTCTTTCTACGGTTATCAATAATTTATTTAGCAATAATGTTACACATACCAAAGTTGGGAGTAGATACAATATTAACTACTGAATTACCCTTCCCTGGCAATGCTTTTATTTACATACTGTTTAACTCATTGTAATCAATTAAACAGTGTGGGCTGTTTAATAGGGGTTAAATTTCAAGAACTCAATAGTAAAACATTTGTTCAACTTTCAACAACAGGTTTTAAGACTAATAGTTGTAAATCACTTGTTTAAAATAATGTGTTTCACCACCCTCATTTAACTGGCTATGGTCCAAGTTATTTCCATAGCTATATGCACTATAAAGTATCAAGTTGTGTTTTATGGTGGGGTATATAAACATATATATGCATTTATGTTCCTCGGTTACAAGTTTTACTGTGCAGTAAACAGAATTCTAAAGGGAATAATTTATAAACATAATCAAAACATACTCTGTACAAGATTAGTATTACTTGGGGATTTTTTTTAAAAAAATGTTGTTGTTTTTAAATTTCCAGGATTAATATCCCACTCACTTTCACAAGAAGATAAATCTTTAAACAGCTGTTATTCATGATGTGTAAAGACAATTCCTGGACAGATAATGAAGGGAAGGAATGACCATTACTATTATGGATTTCTTAAATACTGATGGCTAACTCTGCAAAACCCAGAAGCAGAGGCGCAACTCCAGCAAAAAAAAGAGTTTAAAAAGTGAAGATTTATTCTAATCAATTTACATATCCCATACAGCAATATCCCTACGCTTTGGGATTGATGTTATGCATTCAGACATTTCCAACTCTTGGTAATTCTGTTTGCCTGGTCTCTCTACATCTTCCAATCTTGCACTATTCAACTACTACTGCTACTACTGCTGCTGCTGTTACTACTACTACTACTATTACTACTAATTTATTACTTTATTAAACTAAACTACTACCCTATATGTTGGGATTACTAGATATAATAATGAAAGTGTTCAGAACCAGAGTATGAATTGTGTGTACAAGTAGTCCTTGACTTACAACAGTTCATTTAATGACTTATCAAAATTACAACATTACTTAAAGAATTGACTTATGGCCATTTTTCACACTTACGACCATAGCATTCCCAGGTCATGTGATCAAAATTCAGATGGTTGGCAACTGACTCATATTTATGATGGTTCTAGTGCCCTGGGATCATGTGATCACCTTTTGCAACCTTCTGACAACCAAAGTCAATGGGGAAGCTAGATTCACTTAACCATTTTACTAACTTAACAACTGCTATGGTTCACTGAAAAACTGTGGCAAGAGAGGTCGTAAAATGGGACAACACTCACTTAACAAATATCTCACTTAGTCCACAACTTATGACAATTTATGTTGCTATCTATATTTAATAGATCCAGTATAGTAAGGTGGGGAAATATGATACCTATTCACCATCCTCTCCCCAAAGTCTGCTTGGCTTCTGTAGGAGCAAGGGAGGACTGGTAATATACATAATTAAAGCGGAGACTGCTATAAAACCTCAATTCATGGTCAAAATGATTCTTTATTGATTCTGTCTCAAACCCACCTCACAGGATTGTTGCAAAGATTAAATGCAAGAGAGAAAGCGTAAGTAAAATATAGAGCTTTGTTTTGATCTAGTCCAAACGTCTTCAAACTTGGCAAGTTTAAGACTTGTGGACTTCAATTCCCAGAATTCCTGAGCTAACATGACTGGAGGAGGAATTCTGGGAGCTGAAGTCCAAAAGTCTTAAAGTTGTCAAGTTTGAAGATCCCCTAATCTAGTTGATTTATATATCATATGGGGTGAGAATAATTACTTAAGACTGACCTGGGGAACGATGGCCCCTTTATGACTTGTGGACTTCAACTCCCAGAATTCCTGAGACAGCATGGCTGAGTAAGACTGGCTCAGGAATTCTGGGAGTTGAAGTCCACAAGTCATAGACGGGCCATCGTTCCCCAGTCCTGATTTAAGAGATCCAAAGCTTTCTGTCAGTGCCCTCTTCCTTGATAAGGGAAAGCCTTGCTGAGTTCAAAGACATTTACTAGTGGGTTGTCTGTGACACTACAACTAGCCCTCCATCAACCACACGCTAGCTGAAGATAACGGGGTTGCGCTGAAACAGGACGCATCAGGTGCAGGAAGCTGATCTTTGAAAACCTAATTTCTTACAAGCCCGACTAAAACCTCGAGGAAAAGAGGTTAATTACAACCAGCTTCTTCCATCCGTGCGTTGGACTCCAACTTCCCACTTTCCCCGGGCACCTCAACGGGCGCTGGGCATGATGGGAACTGTAGTTCAACAGGGAAAAAACATGGTCCCTCGATTATATATATATATATAATCGAGGGACCATGTTTTTCCTGTTGAACTACAGCTCCCATCCTATATATATATATATATATATATAGACATCATCAAATCATTATATATAGAGAGAGAGCCTTTACAGCCCGCTATATGGTTGAGTGACCTTAGAAACCTCGCAAGCCCGGCGGACACGGGCGCCGGCTTACCATCTCCTATCCGCCACAGGTCCTCCTTCAAACGGCGGGAACGGCGTTTGAGCGGGAAAAGCAGCGGGAAACCATCCCGCCTCCTTTGACGACAATGTGCCGCCTGACGGCGCTCAGCTGTATTTGCGCCTCAGCGGCGGGTGAAGCGGCCCCGCCCTCCCCCCTCCTTTTTTTTGCGGTGTCCTATAGAGCTAGAAAAATGAAAATATTGCAGAAAATGTGCGCGCGGATTCTCTCCCTCACGTTCGACTGTTTCCTCCTTTTCCCCGTTCAGGCAAATCATTGTAATACTTCTCAATGCTTCGCCCCCAAGTGTTCTAATGCAGGGATCTGCAACCTTGGCTTTGCTGGCTGAGGAATTCTGGGAGTTGAAGTCCACAAGTCTTAAAGTTGCTGAGATTGGAGAACCCTGTTCTAATGAGTAACAGGGCATTATTTCTTTATGCATTTAATTTCATACGCGGAGTAGCATATGGAGGATATTATTTTGGGAATATTAACGCATGGTTTACATATTTAATTTCTATTCCTACAATCAGCTCTAATAAAAAAAAATTAATCGGAAATACGGACAGGAACATTAAAATCATAATGACAAATCATGTTTATCATTTGTATTGCTTTTATTTATTTATTTTTTTGTAAATTTTATTTGAGTTTTCACAAAGAAAAAAAATACAAAGAAAACATCTTTTTTGAAAGTAGCGTAATCCCGGGTTACATTTCTTCGGACAGACACAAATTCGACTTCATGCTCATTTTTATATTCTATTCCATATCTTATTACTGTTTTACATTTTCAGCATAGCTTCTCCCCTCTTTTAATTTTCTCAATTTTATTTTAATTATCTCTTCTCAATTCAAATAATTATATTTATATTTTTTGTCTGTCCTGTTTCAATTATCTATTATCTTTTCTCATTAAACAAAATTTCTCCTGTAGTTACTGATTGGAGTATGATGCCTTTATATCTTTTAAGTTTATCCATTTAACTCGTATTTAGGCTTCAATATATACCCTAAAGTTATGACATTCAATATAATACATAATTTCATTCGGATTCTGCTTGGTACATTCTTAAAATACACATTATATTCTTAAAAAAAGAAAAAAATTATAAATGTATGTAATTAAAACAACACATTCCATTCAATTCTATCATTAATATTAATATTCATTAAAATCTTAACTTCTTTACCATTACTTTTCAATTAAATATCATACTTCTATGGGAACAATTATAAGCTTTCCGTAATTAATTCCCCCCTCTTCACTTATATTTTATAAAACATTAACTAATTAAGATGTTCCCGTTCCTTCCTAATTCAATTTTTTCATTTATTTTATTTCACCTATTTTATTAACAAACATTTCACTAAATTACACTAACTGTTTTATCCCTCATTTTAATCATACACTTTTTCCAATTTTCTAAAGTTATTTCTATTACTAATATAACAATACAACTTATGTACCTTTACAGAATCCCTTTTTCAGTTAAATTTTCACCCATTATCTCTAAATAGGTCCCGTTTCTCTATATCTTGTTCCGGTCCTTTGTAACTTCTTTTACTTTCCTTCTTCCCTCTCTTCTTCTCTCTCCCCTTTTTACCCCCTTGTCTCTCTATCTCTATTTCTCTCTTCTGTATTCCCCTTTTCTTTGCTTTCCAGTATTATACTTATTTTTCAAATTATTTTTCTTTTCTTTGGTTGTTTTTTTAAGTCTTAAATTCTCCATTCTCTTCCCCCGCCCTTTCCTTTTTCTTCCCCACATAAAATTACTTGTTCATTAAAGATGGCTTCTTCTTTGTCACAGTCTTCTTGTTTTGCAGACGTTTCTTGTTGTTTCTCATAGTTCCAAATCTCCATTTCTAAGAATTGAAAAACGAAGCCAAAAGAACCCTTCCCTTCTTGTGCATCTTCTTTGTACTTTTTAAGCTCCATTTTCAATTCATCTAGAAGTGATGCCATTGTATAAATTTTTAAACAACCACCCGATTAATTTTAGTCATTCAAATGTAATAACCAAGAATCCATAGACCACCAAATAATCCAAATACACATAGGCTGTTTCTTTTTGCTCTTTTTTCACTTTCTCTTCCTGGGGTTACTGTTTAGTTACAAAATTTCAGTTAAAATGTACCTTTTAGAAGTCTTATTGAAGTTTTACTGTAGATTCTTTTTAATTCCAGGCAGTCTCCTCCCTCTTCCAGATCCTGCCCTTATTCTTTTTCTCTCCCTTCCTGCTTATGAAAAAAAAAATGTGTCCAGAAATCTTTATTATCCCTTTGACATTTTGTTTTATTTTCAGCTTAATTGCCTGTTGATGTCAAAGTGGATTTTTCTGATTTCTTATTTAAGTCTCTTAGTTGTCAGTATAGGGAAGGGAAGGGAAGAAAAAAAAGACCAAACCTTTCCCTTTTCACTTTCCTTCGCTGCTTCCGACTCTTCTTTGGGAGCGATGTTATTTTTTTGTAAGTTTAAATTCCAGGGTACCTTAGTTGTTGCTTTTAGAATTTAACCCGGTCAGCCAAAACTTTCACTTCTTATCTTCCTCCTGCACATTCTTTTCCGGTCGAGTTCTTCTTTGTGGTGGCCATTTCTGACCACCGCTGCAACGGCCTTTGGGAAAGGGAGTAATGGCCAGCTGAGGAGGAGAGATGCGTCCTAGGGCTGGCAGTCCCCTGAAACCACCGGCAGGGGGGCAGCCCTCAAACCAGCAGCCGGGCCCAGAGCGAAGACCAACCACGACATCGCAGATTTCTATCTGTCACCGAAGAGACTTCAAACCGGAAGCTGTATTTGCTTTTATTTTCAGGTGTTCCTAATCAATTTATTAAAAACAGAACCCCCCCCCCAAATATTAAACAAGATAAAAGTTATCTAAACTATGGAAGGGAAATTTCAGAATGATTGCTACACTTATTAAACAAACCCCCAAAATTAACCAAACCCCCAAAACTTTAACAAAACCCCAAAAATTTTAACCTTAGACTGTCTACTATTGACCTCACCCCTTTCCTAAGAGGTCTGTAGGGTGCATGCATAAGCACACCAACATGCCTATTGTCCCTGTCCTATTGTTTCTTTTATTTATTTTTTCTTATTTTTCTTATAATCTCACTATGATTCACGTATCTATGGTGTTTGCAATTAAATAGCATGCTTTGTTACTTATTTCTGTCTGAAATTAACACCTTCTTTGAAAATGTTTATAGCCTCACTTAGGGTTACATGTTCACTTAGGATCATTGTTATTTTTCTTTATAAGAACTATGATTTTAAAAGATTCTTCTGAGGCCCTTCACAATCTTGGTTTCACTACGTGAATACTTGACATCATCTGTAAAGTTGGCCAGTTCATTCTTACCCTCTATTCAAGTTCATTTATGAACAAGCTTAAAAGCTGAGTCCAAACACATCCTTGTTGGGCTCTGCTTCTTATAATTTTTCATTTACTTCTATTCTTTGGGGAGACATAAGGAATTAAGCAGTTCCCATGAACTCTACATTTTTTTGAAGAAACCCTAATGAACAATTTTAGTAAAAGCTTCAAGAGAAGTTTGTAAAAAGTGTTTTGAAAACTCAAATATGCAGTATAATAATGACAGGTTCATCTTCATCCACTCACTCATTGACACAACTTTTATATAACCCACTATTGTGTTGGGTTAAATAATTCTACATGTGCCTATTGTTTCAGCGCAATGCAGAAATATTAAAAAATCGTTTTAAGATAAAGGGATGTAACTCCTTCCTATTTGATGTACTTTACATTACTGTTACATTACAGATCATTTAACCGCTCTTGCTCAGTTAGTCTTTGATATTATATAGAGGTAGTTTAAACCTACAGCATATCATAGAAACGCCCTAGAGTCGGGGCAACTGTGTGGACCTGAGCATTTACTGGCCTGATGCCCTCCCTGATGCCTATGGAGTTTTCAGCAGGTATTTTTTCTTTATGCCCTAGGAGAGAAACATCTACCGCTACCTAGGATTAAACTCAGCCTTCAGAATGGGTGATGAGCATCTTCACCACTAGGTCACCATACTATTTTACAGTGCATCACAGAGCTGTAACACACAAACACACACAAAATAATAATAATAAACAGGATTTGCTAGCCTATTTGAATACATCCAATGAAAGCCATTGAATGAAATAGCCAATGAAAGGAAGCACTTGGTTGAACAGTTTGTTTAACAATTCCTACCATCAGCAAATTCCTCTGAATGGCTAACCCGAGTCTACTTCTCTGTAAGCTCATTGGTTGTGTCTTTCAGAGTAAGAGAGAATAGGTCCAGTCTCTAGTACAGGGTTGTCAAACTCACGTCATCATGACAGTGTCACGTAACGTATCAGGGCTTTATCCCCTTTCGCTAAACTGGGTGGGGGCGGGGCCAGGGCCAGCACATGACACATCTGGCCCGTGGGCCGTGAGTTTGACACTCCTGATCTACTATATATGACAATCCTTTGTATACCTGAACACCAACAACAGTGGTGTTTTTAAAAAGGGGCCCCCCAATAAACCCAACAATCCGTTTGGAAAAAAAAAACAAAAAAAAAAACTCCTTTATTTTTTTTTTTAAAACCTTTGTAGCTACAGGATGTTTTCAGAGAAGACAACAGTTTATAAGGCAGCCAGTTTATACAGGTTGCATCACCTTTTTCAATATACCTCATTAGGAACAAACCGTATTTGATTCAGGAAACAAACAGCCTTGCCATTGATTGTATATACTGGATTTATCTCAGGACAAAGAGAACTTGTTTCTTACTATTGTATGTTCCTTAATGCTTATTCCCTTCCCTGCCAGTAGTTTGTTTTGTGCAACTTTGCTGTTATAATGGCTTCTAATTCTATTATGCATTCAAAATATCCCTTTGGCTAAGTCTGCTAATATTTAGTGGTTTCAGAGTCCATCACCTTTCTTTTTTCAATCCTCTCACTATCTTGGCAGTCAGTCTGCCAATGTTCTTTTTATACTGAAGTTCCCAGAAAATGGGCAAAATGGGATAATTATTTCCTCTGACTGGAGTTTATGCTCCTTTATATATCCCAAAGTTGCATTTTATTTTTTCAGTCACATGCGATTGACTCCTATTCCATTTATGATGTATTAAAGCACACACATCTTTTTCATATATGCAGCCATCCAGATCTGTTCTCTTGTGTTTTTCATTTTTTTTATCCCCAGATGTAGTTTAAATTTCATCCAATGCATTTCAGCTCACATTCAAGTCTGTATAAATCTTTTTAAACACATTCTTTACCTTCTAAAGTATTAGCCGCTCCTTTTTCTTCTTTCTTCAAATTTAATAATTATCTCCTCTTTAACATCATTAACAAAATATTAAAAAACACAAAATAACTCACAAAATGTTCAATAACACAGAAATCAGGATATTCCTTTGGCTATCCAGTATAGATAATCCTCAAGTTTTGACCACAATTGAGCCCAACATTTATGTTGCTAAGTGAAACATTTGTTAAGTGAGTTTTGCCCAATTTTACGACCTTTCTTGCAATAGTTGTTAAGTGAACATTGCAGTTAAGTTAGTAACACAATTAAATGAATCTGGCTTCCCCATTGACTTTGCTTGTCAAAAGGTTGCAAAAGCCGATCACATAACCCCGGGACATTGCAACCGTAGTAGTATGAACCAATTGCTAAGCATCTGAATTTTGATCATGTGACCATGGGAATGCTGCAATAGTTCTAAATGTGAAAAATGGACATAAGTCACATTTTTTTGTCCTTAATGGGTCTAAATCTACATGGAGGGAAGTAAGCAGTGGGGTGCCACAAGGTTCCATCTTAGGCCCAGGACTTTTCAATGTCTTCACTAATGACTTAGATGAGGGAATAGAAGGAGAAGTTACCAAATTTGCAGATAGATAGATAGATAGATAGATAGATAGATAGATATAGATATAGATATAGATATAGATATAGATATAGATATAGATATAGATATAGATATAGATATAGATATAGATATAGATATATATATATATATGTTTTCTGAGGTTCTCGCGGTATTTGTATGTGGATCTTTTGTTATTGAGGCTTCCCGCGTAAGATTCAAAGTATCTTACGCGGGAGAAAACCCGAATAACCAAAGATCCATATATATATATATATATATATATATATATATATATATATATATATATATATATATATATATGGGATTGCTTTGTTCGGGTATTTCCCGTCATTGTAGTTGTTCTTTTAAAGTTGTAGCACGTTTTAGCAGAATCTCATCTGCCATCATCAGGCTTCTGTATAGTGTTCGTCTGTGCTATACAGAAGCCTGATGATGGCAGATGAGATTCTGCTGAAACGCTGCTACAACTTTTAAAAGAACAACTACAATGATGTGGGAAAATACCCGAACAAAGCCGAATGCCATACATGTGGGCACCGCAAAACTGATGATGCTAATAGAATCAGACTCGAAATCACCAACATCCTCTGCACTAGCAAACCACCCAAAAGCAACTTATCCAAAGAAGAACAAACTGCACTACGTAACCTGAAAGAAGACACCAGCATAATAATCCTCAAGATAATAGGTATAAGTATATACATAGTTATGAATACATGAAATGGGTACATACAAGAAAAATAAAAGAAACAATAGGACAGGGATGGTAGGCACATTGGTGCACTTATGCACGCCCCCTACAGACCTCTTAGGAAAGGGGTGAGGTCAATAGTAGGCAGTCTAAGGTTAAAGTTTTTGGAGTTTGGGGAAGAAACCAGAGTCAGGTAGAGTATTCCAGACATTGACCACTCTGTTGCTGAAGTCGTATTTCCTGCAATCAAGTTTGGTGCGGTTAACCTTGAGTTTGCATCTATTGCGTGCTCTTGTGTTGTTATGGTTGAAGCTGAAGTATTCATTGACAGGTAGAGATTTAACCTGGAAATAAGGAGAAACTTTCTGACAGTGAGAACAATCAACCAATGGAACATCTTGCCCTCAGAAGTTGTGGGAGTGTCATCACTTGAGACTTTCAAGAAGAGATTGAACTGCAATTTGTCAGAAATGGTGTAGGGTCTCCCACTTGGATGGGGGGGGTTGGACTAGATGACCTACAAGGTCCCTTCCAAATCTAATTATCTGTAATTTGTAATATTTTCAGTGCCATTGTAACTTTGAACTGTTGTAAGTTGAGGAGTACCTGTATATAGTACTTTCCAAGCTTCAGTGGAACTATTAGGAATATTCTCTAGGCATAGTCATTTAGCTAATTATGAATCAAGGTAAAAGCTCTATTACCTATTTAATATTTTAGGATTTTACTAATAGGAAAGGATTAATGAAACACTTCCACTAGTTGCCCCAGTAACCTAAATATAACGCAACTGATGCTGGAGCTAAATGTTTCTTTCTTGCCTGTACTAAATGGCAGTTCTCTCCTTTTCCCCCAGCATAATGATGGTTAGCTAGTTTTGTTTCTTTCTAAGAGAGTAGATGTAAGCACAAGTTTAAACATTCTGCTTTTCACTGTCATCAATTACAATTCCACTTTGTTCTAGCCACAGATCTACAGCTTTTTACCTTTCCTTTTGTTCCTAGTAAATCTACAACATACCTTTTTTTTGGTGTTTAAAGGCATTACTTGCATGTTTTGACCTATTCTATATTTTGTCTTTCTAATACCATACTTATTTTTGTTTGGTTATATATTCCTGTTTTCATTTCCTATATACAGGCCATTTTCTTTTCACCATTTTCTTAACTATGTATATCTCTTGTATTTTTAAGTTTCTTTTCTCCTAAAAAGGAATTGGGACACTGAATCCACCCTATAATCCCACAGATTGCATCAAAATATGTTCTTTTTATCCCAGTATACAAATCTGATCCTTAATTTGTATGAGCCTTGGCATGAACTCAGGATTACCTTTTCTCCACGAGATCCCAATACTCTTCATTTCTTCAACCAACGTGTCCTTGTTAGAAATTTTTTTACTTCTGAATTCAGCAAATTAAGATTTCCAAAAGGTGGTGGAGCAGTTGAAATGCCCTTGTTATTGCATGTATTTTTGAAAGTTTGGCAATCTGACAGAGAGGTCTCACTAATCTCCAGGCTGTTTTATAATAAATTCCAACAATATAAATTTAGATTCTTTCTCCTCTAATTTTTGCAGATATTGTCGATGGGATTTTCATGTTCTGATTCTTTGATTTATATTTTTTTTAAAGTTACCACACCTTCCTTTTCTATTAAGTGTTTTCCTTGAAGAATTTGTACTTAATCCTATGTAAGTTTAACTTTTCAAATTCTCCCCATTTTCCGCAGCCTGCATTTTTGCATTGTAATATATTGAGAACTGAAGTGATAACCCTAATGGTTATTCTTGCAGTTTCCTCCCAATCTCTTAAATTCCGTATCTATTTTCATACTACATTCTCTGTTATTGGTTTCACTTCTTGACAGTTTATTTGGTTTGCTATTTTCTATAATTAAATGCCTTTCTGGTGAGAAACAAGCGGACTATGTTCCAATCTTTGTGAAATGTAGCCTGTATCTTGCCAGGAATCCTTCATTAAACCACTGTCCATGGTCCAGGGAGCCGAATTTGTCAGGGATTAGCAACTGATTTCAAGGATTCTTTCCTGTTATGTGTGGCTCTTCACTGGAAGAATTAACCAGTGGTTACTACACTCTCAGGTCCTTCACCTTCCAGCCCAAGGTCTCATAATTTTGTGATACTTATTTCTTCTGGCATTCATTTGTCCCTACATGAATGAACAGAATGAAATAATTGGTGTGTTTGAAGAATCTCAGCAGGCTCTTTCCTTAGGCATTTGGGCCAGGAGGTTATGTGCTTGTTCATGTACTTTTATGCCTGGAAGACATGTTATGGGCTTTTAATTGTTGGGCTTTAATTTTTGTATTGTGACCAGTCACTGTTGACACATGGATGACCAAATAAATTATTTAAATAAAGTAAAATTCCATAGCAGTTACACTCGTTGCTGGGAATTGTTATTAAGCAATGCAATATTTTTTTTCTTGACAACTGTCTTTCTGCTAAACATCACCAAACTTCACATTCCTGTGAAGTATACAGATTTAGCTTCGATATAGCTAACTGTCATGCCCGTTAAAATCTGACTGAGAGGGAAACGCAGAACAGCCAACAGGGAGTGGGAGTGTGGCTCCAGAGATTGTGGGGGAAACTGGGGAAGGGCACAGGTCAGCCAGGCATTCAGAGGAAGACCCAGGCCTATCCCTTCATCATCTTAGGGTATGCAGGGAGGAGCGGATAAGGGAGAAATGTAAATGGCATGGTCTACGGGGTAAGAAAGGGCCTTGATCCCCTTCATGGGCTGCAGCAGTGAGGACTGTTTAAAAGGACAAACTGCACATGGGCCAGTGCTGGAAGCAAAGCGTGAAAATATTTATAGTCTGTCAGTTCCTATCTGAGTTCTGGCATCCTTCCCGGTGTGTATATTTCAAGATCTGTGGACGTCTTCAAGCCTTTATCCTGCCTTGCCTCATTAATTCTTCAGTGTGGTTTGTGTTGTTGTTTTTCTATTTATAATTATATATATTTTGAGTTTAAACGGAAGTTCTTCCTTTTCGCAACTGTTTGTGGGGTTTTTTTTCTCTCCAGTCAATGATACTGGACCTTTAAAGCCAAGCTGAAGGAATTAAAGGGATTTCACCTGTTATTGTGACTTTGTTGCTTTTGTATCCCACCCTGGGTCATCACAGCTAACAGTTGAAAGCGTACTTTATAGCTTTTACCAGAAATCACACATAATTCCTTCTACAGAAGAATTGCAGATTAAGCTTTGAGAATGTGCATTAATGTCAAAATATCTTTTATTTGAAAGTCAATACATACACAATCTAATCAAACTATTTATGGATTATAATTCTGCACATGGACTTGTATTATATTCATAGTTTGGGTTTTTATTTAAGGCTATTTAAACATAAGTCTATTTAATATTATATGTGGTCTGCTTTTTATATTATTTATTCTGAGTGATTATACTTCCTCTTTTTGTTAATTATTGAATATTGATTCCAATATAATTTGAACTATCAAGTTGTAAAGATCATTTTATATGCAGTTATAATTTAATCCAAAAATAATTAAATTTTATATAATTTCTCTACTCTTATTTTATTTTTGCTTAAATTGGTTTTCCATTTTTTCTTCAAATATGCTTTCATTCTCTATTAGAAGCAAAGAAAGGCAACAAGAAGGACCCAGTTGACTCAAATGTGTTTTTTTTTTAAGGTAACTGGACTGATTATTTTGAGAAAACTAAAATTTAAATTTAATCTGTTTAAAATCAATCCAGTTGCCTTTAAAAAAAAATACCTTTGAGGCAATCATGACCTGGATGACCGAGAATCTTCATGGACAGTTCACAGTTGAGTTTGACTGAAATCAAAATCATGCACCCTAGTCCATGGCTTGGATGTACCTATAGAGTTATTAGTACATAGGCATCATATGCTCTGAAATACTGATTTACAATTAAAATGTAGTTATTTTTTATGCAGTAGATAGACTTCTTGACACTTTCCCTGTTAAAAATGAAAATGAGCAATAAAGGTACATGAGGACAATGTGGCAACCCAACCATCTTCAATTCTGAAAAACAACACAAAACAATTTTCATTCAGTTTTATTTGGGGGAAGGTTGTGCATGATACACATTTGATTTTGTTTTTCTTAGTGTTCCAAAATAAGGTAAAAGGGTTTTTTTAAGCTCTCTTTGTAGGATAAACCATAAAAAATACCATGGCACACATGAAGCTAAATCTACATACAGACATTCTTCAATGAACAGCTTTCATCCTCAGCCTTAACTAGACAGAGATTATACATTTATTAAAACCGATAAGGGAACATAACAAATAAAATAAGTCCTACAATTTCAGTATAATTTCCAGATAACATAACTTTAATAACTTTATGTATCTAAAAATGAAATAGGGATGAACTGACGCATAAAATTGGAATGTACAAAGCAACAATAAAATTAATTTATTCTAAGAACCTGAAAAATATAATGTGTGAAACAATTCAATTGCAAGTACTGGGATATGCTACTTATTATGGAACATTCCCATGTCATAAAGGGGAGTAAAAAGCAAACTTTTTAGGTTAAGGCTGTGCACACATCCAGTTCAATGTTGTACATTCATTAGAAGCTATCAACAATTAGGAATCATTCTACACTATAGGAAAAAGAGTACCTTTCATACATTCTTCAGAACACATGTTTTTAATCATTGCTCACAGTTTAACAGCATCTTCAATAGATAGCATCATTTTGTTCTTTGCTATCATTTCTTCACACAACAAGCAAAACTTAATGGGCACTTTTTTCATATGGCAATGCTAAATCTTCAGTTATATCAAAGAAAAAGTAGCTGTAAAGTTGAAAGCCCTGTAATGTTTACAAAGGTCAACAATAATGGAGATCATTTTCTCATTACATTGCTGAAATTTTAAATCAGTGTAAAAACTCAACTAATTTTAACAGCTTTTTACAGTTAAAAACCTTTCAATATACACTTTGCAAGTTTATCCAAAAACAAATTAACATTTTTAAAAAACCTTATATCAAGCAAGTGTTTACATTGACTAAACACATATGCATTGCTCATTACTGCAGCTATAAGCACCACTTGATACAAGAGGGATGTCTGTTCTGCAAGCATAAACTAAAACAATTCAGCCTCCCAGAGTCTGTTAATTTAGTGTACATTTGCAGTACAGATATACCTTAAAAAGTAATTGTAGGTTTGGCAGAGTCACAGATTTGGGCTGAATCTACAGATACTATTCTTGAATATTAATTTAGAAGAGTAAATGCCTGTAGTCTAGTAAATGCTTATTTGGATCCAGACTGGTTTCTTGTATATGCAGTTCTGCAAGTTTTATAGTAATCTCTAATCGGTTACTTCTTACAGGACACAAATGCTTTAGTAGTGAGCTTTGGAAAATTGATGAGCAAGAAACAATCCAATTTTGATTAGGCATTTTGGTATCACTCAATGTTAAAGTAGACTCATCTAGCCTTATTTCAGCCGTCTAATGATTCTATACTTTCAACTTCTAGCAAGGATCTACAATTCCACAGGCCTCTTCACTTCTTGGCCTTTTAGCTATGATCAAGAGAAGTATTCAACAGATCTCTAGCAGCATCAGTCAATTTACAGTAGCATGCATAAAAATCAAAGGGAAGGCCACGTTGCCTTAACAAATGATAGCATAGTTGCAAAGGAAAGAAGCGATAATTCAAATTTGAATCAAATATCGCTAAGCATTACTAGGTTAATTTTTATTAGAACTGAGGAACTATTTTAGGGAAGTGTTTTAAGGAATGCATGGACATGCCTGCATGCATCAAATACTATATATGTATCAATTTAGGACAATTTAGCCTCTATTCTATCCTTTATATAATGAACTGAAAACTGCAGTAAGTCATTAAAATGAATATAAATATCCCAGATTTTTACTAGAGACGTTTCCATTTAGGTCACTATAGGATTTGGCTTGGTATCCTTTTTAAAAACTCAAGCAAATATTTGTATTTATCGTATGACTATCTCAAACTTTAAACCAGATTGGTATGACAATATGCTTTGAATCTAGTTCATAACAATAACATTTGGAACAATTTGTAAATGCCTTTTTTATGTAAGAAACTCAGTAACAATTACAATTTTGTTATTGTTCATACGATTAATAAATATTCATAAAATCATAAATAGGAAATCCAGTTCCCTCTTAAAATTCAAACAGCTTTCAAATTGGTTGAGTGTTTAGGACAAATAATGTCTCGTATGTATTGCCTTTGCAGATATTTCTTTGTATATTCAAGAACTCTTTAATTAGATTCTTGGCATGTTCTTTTTGAAACAATTGTTTTATAACATTATTTGAAATTATTGGCTAAGTATTAAAACAATATTTATCATTAGTTTAGATACTGAATCATTTCAAATTTAATTGTGTTATATTCCAAAATATAGGCAATTATCTAGCAGCAGTACTAACTACATAATTTGTTTTATTTTTGTCCAAATAGAGCCATTATGGCAGTATTTTAGATAAGATATTGGGCTCCACCTATTCCAGTAGTGTAGCTGAAATATATTTAGAAAGCACCATGATTGAAACAGGAAATACAATATTATTTCAAATGTTGACAACACTCTTTTAAGAGTGTCAACGTCATTTGCTGTTGATTGCAGTTTTATTCTTACTTGTTCTAAACATTATTTAATATTATTCAAAATTATGCTGCTGTTGGATAAAAATGAAAAATTTTGCACTCTGATGTTCCCAATTAACTGGAAATCACAAGACCTGTATCAAGAAGCAAGCATAAGAGAAGAAACTTTCAATAAAAGTAAAATTTCAGACCTCAAGAAAGGGCACCAAGAAAACATGTACATCAAAATTGCCTATAGTTAAAATTGTTTTTTTAATGTTCACATTATCCACATTTGTAATGAAGAAAATTATGAGCTTTTTTGGAATCTCAATGTAGCCTCACATTAATTAAGTATCTTCAATATCCTCCACTTATGTACAGTAACCACAGACAATAAAATTTTTGAAATTAAAAAAAAAAATACCCTGCTTTGGTAACCCTTGACTTCCTCCTCAAAATTTGTCACCTACCCAAACTTCCTTTGGTAATACAAGATTTCTACTAGGATACACATAAGGCTTGTTTTCCTGTGCAAAAACAAGCAATTGAATAAAATTGACTGCTCTTATAACCACTGTAGGAACATATATGAAATATAAAGGTCAGTTGTGAAATTAGTTAAACTGATATAACAGTCATCATTTTTTTTAACGAATTAGCCTGGTGTTAATTGGAACTTGATTCTATGAACTATCAGCAGTTACATTATCCTACATTTCCAGAGTAAACTTTTAGGTTTCAATAAAATCTTGATAACATATTGAACAGTAGAAAAGTTGCTAGATATGTACATCAATCCACGCACTACAGAAAATGTGTGTTTGTTCTTATAATTCTACAAATTAAGTTATTAGGTCTGCCAATTAACAGAAAGGATTACTCACATCCTTTTTAAATTAAAATAAACTACTTAAAGTTACAAAGTAAATCTGAATAATGTTATATGTGAGATACCTACAATAATGTGATCTTGAAGATTCCCAGACATCCTGCTGGATTGAATATTATTACTAGTAAGAATTTTGAAATGTGAAAATTTAAACTTCTCCCATTCACACTTAAAATAAATTCTTCTGAATCAATTGTACCTTCTTGAGTCCATTTCCTTCTTCATGTGTACATCCAATTACTTATATATTTATAAATGTATGCTCTACAAGTCACAGTTTATATTTCTAGTATTCCAGTGGCTTTGTGAAGGTTTTATTTAGTGGGGGGTATAGGGTGAAGTAGGGTATCATTAATCCTTCTGATAAATTCAATGCAGAGCATATAAATTCTATGCAAATTCTATGTAAACAAGATAAGTCTGGAATAAAATAAAAGAATGATCATACTAGAGATCCTGCAGTTTTAAATTTTAAATATTTAAAAAACAGAAAAAATATTTAAGAAGCAGAATATTATCTACACTGTCCTCTAGAAGCAGCTAGTAACTTCTTAAACATGTTCCAACTCCAACCATTACTGTAAATATCTGTAGACTTTGAAGCAATGATTCCCAGAATCTGCAACAACAACATGACCATCCGAAGTAAGAGCTAAACCTTGAGGACCATAAAGTGGATCAGCAGATGTATTTATGTAAGATAAAAAGGATCCACTTCCATCAAAAACCTGTGAATTATATCAAAAGACCATGGTTAGTCAAAGAACAATATAATTTTATATGCTGTTGTTAATGTGCATAGATTATCTCCTTGGAAATCATATAGGCCTCAATTCTGCTGGCTTTTCATGGGGCCTTGAAAACGTGGTTTTACCAATAGATATGGGACCTGGGAGTGTAGTACAAATAAAATTGTGATCGAACAATCCTAACTCTAACCCTAGGAAAAGATCTGCACTAGCTACTATAATTTTAAGAGCTGATACCATGTTTCTCATAAAATAAGGCCAGGTCTTTTTTTTTTTGAGCCCCCCAAAAATGGCTAAGCTGTCTTCTCTGGGGTGACTTAATTCCCCCCCCCCCTTGCATCCTCGCCTAGAGCACCCCGGGGGCAGCTATGCGTCGCCACCAGCCGCTCCTAATGGGAGATCATGGCGGAGCACTCCCTACTCCTGCCGATCCGAGATCTTTGGCACCTGCCGCTGCTGCTTCCTCCACTGCCATTGCTTTCCCTTCTGCCCATGCTACCGCCGTGTTTGGAGCTGCCACTTCCGCGTTTGAAGTGCCGCTGCTGTGTTGGAGCTGCTGCTGCTGCTCCAAACATGCTCCAAACACGGAAGCGGTGCTCCAAACAGCGGCGGCGGTCCAAACGTGCTCCAAGCAGCGGCGGCGGTTCAAACGCAGAAGCAGCAGCTCCAAATGCAGTGGCAGCATGGGCAGAAGGGACAGCACCAGCGGCAGAGGAAGCAGCAGCGGGCGCCGAAGGTCTGCAGCAAAGGTGCTTGGTGGGAGTAGGGAGCTCTCTGCTCTCCACCATGATCACCTGTTAGGAGCGGCTGGTGGCGAGGCATGTCTGCCCGCGGGGCGCTCCTAACAGCAAGTTCCCCACTGCCCTTCCCCCCATTTCACATATTTTAAAATAGGCCTAAATTTGGGGGGAGGGGCTTAATTTCATTTTATCCCTAGAAAACATGCTGGGTCTTCCTTTGGGGGGGGGGGCGTATTGTTATGTTAATGGTATTAATCTTTAAAGTGCTACTGGCTTAGGGCATGCCAAATTAAAGAACTCAGTGTCCTGTTAAAAGCCTAGGATAAGACCCTGTGAAGTGGCTGCATCAATTGTTACTAATGGATGTGACTACCTGAATTTTATTATATTTTATTGTTCTTAATCTGTTGTATGGTTTTGGTGTTTTTAAATTGTTTTTTATTCTTCATATATTTGAGATGGGTAGCTATATAAATTGAATAAATTGCATGCTCACAGAGAGGTGTGGGGGAGGGAAGGAGGAGGAGGCATGCTTCAGCAGAAAGACCACAATTACCTTATAGATCTCAGTGGATTTCTTGGTAATAAAGATGATACACATAACATTGTTTTATCCTTGAGACTTGAAATTTTTTTTTCATGCATCACAAGCATATCATATTAAACTTACTGAGAGGAAAATGTTATTTACCTGTATTCGACTATTTCCCCAATCTGCTACAATAATATTCCCATTAGAATCTACAGCTACTCCTGTTGGAGCATTGAACTGTCCATTTCCTTCTCCATTAGACCCAAACTTCAGCAAGAATTCACCTTCCTGGTTAAATACCTGCATGACATTTAAACAGAACACTTAAAAAACTTTATAAAAATTATCTGTAGAGGGAAAAATTATAGTGAGTTTTCAGAAGTTATGATGGTAATAATTATATTAAAATAATAATAAAAACATTAACCACTGGGCATTGACAAAATGATCATCAGTCAATTGCAAAGGCAGCTTTACTCAGAGAGCTTTACTTTCATCCTATGATGATACCTTTAACATCATCAAACAACATCTGTCTATCCCACCTCCTTGGCAAGGATTCAATAGGTCAAGTTTAAACAATGAAATAATTAATTGGACACAAACTGCTTGGCCTTAAAAAACGGAATACTGATGAATATTTACTATGCTTTACATTTCTATAATGATATTGTGCCAGAGAAAGATGGCTGAGCCAGGGGAACAAGTCAAGTGTGGAATTAAGCTGGAATCATTATGTAGGCAACAAGAGGGAAAGGTCCAACCTCCTACCTCCCTTAAATGCCATTGAAACTTATCTAATTTGGCCCAGGTGCAAACTGCAAGTCTAAGAAGATTCCTGTGAAATAGGCATGAGTAATAAAGTAGTTAATTGAACTTTTCATATATGGATCTCGTTGTTCTCATCTGACATATTGATTGATTACACCTGCCCCACAGAAATGGAGACAGAGGTTTACTGCAACTCAAACAAATTCAAACTAATGCAATCAAAGCCAGAATTGAAGATTATAAAATGATTCAAACCATAGACTTTGCAAAGAAGCAGAAAAAGCATATATTCAGCTTGTGCAAAGATCACACGGGCTGATTATAAACAATGGCATTAATACAGGGGCCCAAATTATTTACTGGAACATCTGTAAATGTGCCAGTGATGAAAAATTAGTGGGAACATATCATTGAAAGAAGTAGTTGAAAGTGAGTAAGTTAAAATATTGTGGGATTTCTTGAACATAACACGCCAGATTTAATTGCGTTTTTTAAAAAAATGAATAATTGATGTGGCAAAACCAGGGGATAATAGAATAAAAGACAAAGAGGAGAAGATTACAAACTTTCATGGTCTGAAAAGCTAAATTCAAAGATTATGGCATAAATTGGTAGAATGGTTGTTGGCAACTTGGTAAAATACCAAAAAGCCTTGGGATTAGGCCACAGGGAAGTTGAAACATATAAATTAGAGCTATGCACTTAACTAGAAGCATTCTTCTAATTGTTGATTGACAGCAATACATTCTGCTTTTTTCAAACAATTATCTACCTTTATTTTGTCTTGTGTTGGAATCTGGCCATATACCCAACCGTTCTTTTCAAATTAGGAAATCCTGCACAACTAAATAACTGCTACTTCTAACATTATGCAGTTGCTCTCCAGCTGAGCTGGTATACTAGCAACCTGTTCAATGTAATTCAATGTTTTCCTTTTAATCCAAACCAAAAGAACAATTATTTCCTGCCTACTTTTCAAAGATAATGAAGAATCATCTAGATTCTTCAGTGGTTATTTAGTTTCAAGTAACAGATATATAGCTTAATGGAACTTGATAGTAGTATTCTCTTATAACACAACTTCTTATTCATAGAACTGATTTTTGTGTTTCTTACAATTATTGTTATATTTAGAGCGCTATATTTTACTGTTCTGTTTAGAAGCATCCTCAGACAAATAACAGAAAAATGGAGGGGGGACACAGAAGGAAGACAAAAAGATACTGAATCTCATTATGGTTTGAGCGTCCAGGGGCCATTTAAACATTAAAATCACTCTAAAATAATATATTAGAATTCTATCTATCTATCTATCTATCTATCTATCTATCTATCTATCTATCTATCTTCTACCTACCTACTGCCTCTCACATCTAGAAATTGCCCATCTCTTTCACAGGGTGACCCTGAATGGTATACAAATAATAAATATTTGTATAATAAACAAATTTATTTAATAAATTATTGTTTAATAAACCCAGTTAATTAAACTACATAAATATAATACAAATGTAAATTTAAGCAATAATAAATGTATATTAATAATTTACAATTACTGTGCAAAATGAATCTAAGGAACATTCATTGTATTTCTTGGAACTAAAACAAGCAATATATTATCATAATTAAACATAAAAACGGCATCAACCACATCATCCCTTAAACCAGAGGTCTTCAAACTTGGCAACTTTAAGACTTGTGGACTTCAACTCCCAGAATTCTCCAGCCAGCATAGCTGGGAGTTGAAGTCCACAAATCTTAAAGCTGTCAAGTTTGGGGACCCCTGCCTTAAACTAAAGCATTGGTTATTTAATATGTACTAATTACTCAAGTATTTTAATATAATATGTAAATTTAATTAAAAAATGGAGTATTCATTTTTGCTTTTGTTCTTGTTAACATTTTTTTTACAAAAAGTTCTCTATCAGTTTGAGACTATAAAAGAAAATGAATGAATACAGAAGGTTCAAAGAACTAGTAGCATCATACCTTGACAGAATGATTGTGGAAATCAGTAATAATAATTTCATTATTATGGTTGACAGCTGCAAAATGAGGGCCTGTAATAAATACGGGAAAGTAAATAAAAATCAGTATAATGGAGAAAGATGAGATGATGATAGGAACTATCTTCTTAGAAGCAGAAAAAAAGTCTACACGCCAAAAACACATCATTCTTATCTGACACATAAGCATAATTTTAGACTAAAATATTCCCCCATCTATTTTGACAGAATAGTGGTAGTAGTAATATAGCCTGTTTGGTGTAGTGGTTAAGGCATCGGGATAGGTACCAGGAGATTGTGAGTTCTCGTCCCACCTCAACCATGAAAACCAGCTAGATGAAACCAGCCAGTCACTCTCTTTCAGTCTTAGGAAGTAGGCATTGAGACATCACTGTTGAAATCTTGGCAAGAAAAATGCAGGAATTTGTCCAAGGGTCACCAGGGGTAAATATTGATGAAGTAATAGTAGTACTACTACATCAACTACTACTAATACTATTATATCATTGAGCCAACTTGCTTTAAAATCAAAGTCTTGTAAAACCCAGTTTATTTCAAATCCCTGGGATTTTTAAATCTAATAAATAAGGAGGTGTCAGACTGCTTCTTCCACTGCCATAGGGGAATGGCCTCAAGCCACAAGAATCAAAGTAAGGCTGTACCTTTCCCAAAGTACTAATGAAGTTGGAAGGAAAACTTTTCTTTTACATTTTATTACATATTTTATGCAGAACAGGGATGTGTAAGTGTGTTTCTGTCCTACTTTTTCATATCCTCGAGTGGATAAAAGCTTCTGGGAACTTTACACAGCCAGCATATTGTGCTTTACTGTTAAATACTATTGTTCAACTTACTTTGCCAAGAGATGTCCCTTTAAAGCAAGATAAAACTTCTATATAAAATAATTAAAAAGGAAGTTCCACACTTTCAGTTGACTTAATATGGTTTGAAAAATGTATAGCGTTAAATAGAAGAGGATTCTAATTTTGCCAATATAATTGTTTTTTTCTTCCTCCATATCAAATAAATATGCACATTTTTCTGGAGACAACAAACAGGGCATGTGTTATGACCCAGGGTGGGATACAAAATAAACACAGTCACAAAAAAACAGGTGAAGCCCCTTTTATTCCTTCACTTTGCTTCTAAGCTCCAAATATCCTTGACTGGAGACAAAAAATTCCCGCACAAGCAGTTACAAGAAGGAGAAAATGCCATTTAAATTATAAAAAGTAAAAAACAACACAAACCAGACAAGATAACGGCTTAAAGACATCCACAGATATCAGAACACACACTGGGAAGGACGCCAAAGAGGAACAATAAACAAGAGATATTTCCACGCTTTGTTTCCAGCACTTGCCCGTATGCATGTCTGTCCTCTTATCCAGTTGTCATAGTTGCAGACCATAAAGAGAATCAAGGCCCTCTCCTCCCCAGTAGACCACATCTCTCCCTTATCCTCTCCTCCCTGCGTGCCCTATGATGGAAAGGAGATAGGCCTGGGTCCTTCTCTGACTGCCCAGCTGGCCTCTACCCTTCCCCAGCCTCCTCCACAACCTCTGGAGCCACACTTCCATTCCCTGTCGGCTGTTCCTCCTCTCACTCAGAGTCAGCCTCCACCAGGGGCATGACAGCATGCTTTACCGTCACACTAAAATTCTAGGGCTAAGCGATATATTTCACTCAAAGATTCAGCAAAAATAAACAAAATGTTTATAGTTGCTGATCTGTATAAATCTATCATGGATGTAAATTAAAATCTGATGCACAAGTATCATATACCATATCATATATCATATACCACCCTTACTTCTACTTCACCCTCCAAATGAGATTGGAGATACCAACTTTCCTCTTCTCATTTTTTAAACTTCAATCATTTTTTGATTAAAAAAAGAGACTGTGGTATATCCACAAATGTTCTTACTACTAGTACTTACTTAATGTGATTTAAATGTAACTTTTATTGTATTGAGATTTAAAAGAATATAGGGGTATAGTGGGAGAAAAGTGAGTAACTTTGAAAATAATTTCAATAAATGTAAATAAAATGCATGACCTCTACTATTTAACTATTTCATTTTGCAATTGCTTGTACAACTCTGTGCTTGACTTTACAAGATATTTGCATAATGTTCCCAGTAAACTTTTTTTTACATGCAAGAACTTAAAAGATTATTACGCACTGAAATATATCCAAAATTCCAGGACATAAAATAAAAACTGGGATGTAATATGATAGTTGCCTGAACAGTTTCAACTAGTGATTGCTACCTAATCAAGCTTGTTATTTTTTGGCACAAAACTCTGCTTTATTTCCCCAGATGAGTAAACATTATCTATAGCATGAGTAACAAGAATATACTAAGCAGAAAATGCAAGCATTTAATTGTACTGTTCTGTATCTTGTATTTGTACACTGAATAATTAGGATTTTAAAATAATGTGAATTCAATATATGGCTAACAAGATGGAAGATACTTATTTCTTGGATACGTACTAAACATCTGTAGTATTCAATTACAATTCACCAGCTTGGGAAAGCTACTATTGTAATTTTAAATTCATGCCACCCATTCTGGAAGTAAACTATAGCCCAGAAACAAGTTTTAATAATTCAAGTGGAATATCATATCTCCTTTTGGAGAATTTAACAAAACAGACTTCCTTGGAAATCTGAAGGTTCCAATCATTTATTTAAGTCCCAATTAGAAGGTCCACTGATGATGATTAGTAGTGACATAGTGAAAAGCATTGAGAAAAGCCTTGGCCATGGAAGGGTGGGTCTGGCTAGTTTCCAACTAGTCCTTTCTACTCAAGACCAAAGAAATGCATTCATTCGACACTGCTGTAATCTAAATGGATTAATATGGTTGGTGGGAAGTTACCGTATTTATCGGCGTATAACACGCACTTTTTCCCCCCTGAAAATAGGGGGC